>NW_003852470.1:9192567-9225103 GCF_000181295.1 Otolemur garnettii | reverse complement strand
TTTTTTGGTTGCAGCCGTCATTGCTGTTTGGCGGGTCCGGGCTGGGGATTCGAACCCGCCACCTTAGGTGTACATGGCTGGCGCCTTAGCCGGTTGAGCTATAGGCGCTGAGCCGGAAGTTATTTTTAATACTTGTTACTATGAGCATCTAACTATAGATTTGGAATCAAGGGGATAAAGAGAATGATTGAGAATGTTGTAGTTTTTGGCAACTTAAGAGAAAGAACCTGGCAAGAGAGGGAAGAAGACTTGTTGGAAGGGATGACAGCAGTGCCAGTGTGAGGTGATGATGTTTGTGGGTGGAGTGGAGTTGTCATTACTTTGTGAAGAGGGGATTAATCTTTGTTTTCATTAGCTCTCCAGAAATACATATGGTTAAGAATTGGAAACTAAAGAAATCAGTTAGAAACAGGCCTCCTCTGACCTATATTGGAACCTGCCAAATGAAGAGTATTCCAACTTTTTGGACATCTGAAGAATTGAGATCTAAAAAGCTTCATAAGGTCTGGCCTATTCCTGAATGCTGAGGGCCTTGTAGAAAACTTGGAGTCAAGGCTGTTCTGCTAATGGAGTCATCCATCACTGCCACTGCTTGCTGGAGAATATATCAGGGGTCTTTGAAGAGGGCCTCTCAGCCCTCATGGATTAGAAGCCTGTGTGTACAGTGGCATGCCAGTAAAGGTTCTCTCTTGATACAAAGGTCTGTAATTCAGGGCATGAAGTCCTTTCTTCTTTACTACCCCTGTTCCTCTCACTTCTTTCTTCCTCCCTTCTTTCCTTCCATCAATAACCAGACAGTAAAAGGCATTTGTGCAAAAGTTGACTTAGGAAAAATCTGGCTAATGGCTTGTGGGGTTTTGGAATATATACTTAACTAATCCATTGTGCCACTTGGTCTAAGTGGTGGGGAATGGTAATGGATAAATCAGCCCGTTGGCATGTCCACAAGCCAAGAGTTAGGTCTGGTCTAGCATGCATATGTCAGGAAGGAATTGGGCCTTTTTTTTTTTTTGCAGTTTTTGGCTGGGACTGTGTTTGAACCCACAACCTGGTATATGGTGCCAGCGCTCTACTCCTTTGAGCCACAGGCGCTGCCCGAATTGGGCCTTTTGAAGGCACAGTGACAAAGGCCATTTTACTTCCAGTACAGTAAAACCCTAAAACACAAGCACTATGGAGGGATTTTGGTAGGCAGTAGCTTGAGAGATCTCTTAGCCTCACTCTGTGCTTGGCTCGGATTTGGGTGAACATGGGGTTTCAGAAGACAGTATGTATATGGAGGCACCACTGGTGTTAAAACGTGCATGTTAATACACTGGTTATTTGGATGGTATATAGATTTTCCAAGTCTAGTGATTTTGAAGAGACGAAGATGTTAAGGAAATACTTTGAGCTTGTTCTTGAAATTTCTACTCTGAAGTAAAACTTCCTGAGAAAACGTAGAGTAGTGATAACGGCTTTGGCTGGTGGTTAGGAGACATGTCGCTTGGGAGATGGTGTTTGAAGACCTTGAGTTACCTTCTGACCATACTTCAGTCAAGGCTTTAATCACATCCTCAGCCATTTGAATTATTTATCATCTTTTTGAGATTACATTTTTTATTCCTAATTATATGACAAAGATATATACCATGAAATATTTATCATGTAATTATGATTAAAATGTGCAGTCTCCCTAAAGATGTGAATAATCACTTTAAGTATTCTATATTTAATTAAAGGAGTCTGGTGGACTGTGCTGGGTCAGCTTGGTTAAGCTGAGAACTACATTTCCCACCCTTTCCTTTCCTATGTGCATCCGGGGTGGGGTTGGCACAAAGGGTGTGCACGGAACAGGAAGCCTGAGGGAAGGTGGCAGCCTTTCCTCTCTATAATTAGGATGTAGTGATGGGTGATTGCAGAGGTGCCTGATGGGTTCCAACTTCTCTTTACTCTTCTTTGTGACCTGAGGCTCTGGCCTAAGCCTGAGGCCCTTCATCAGATATTTGGCTGCAGACCTGTAGGATGTTAGTTACAACCAAGGCCTCGCTCCTTATCCATTTTGTAGTCCTTTTGGTGGCTGGACATGGCTGGCCTCTTCAGTTGAGTGCTTGGTGCCCACTAGTCCTCCAACACTCCTTCCAGAGCTTCTCTGACTCCGATCCCATCTCCTCCTGCAAATGTGTATGGTTTCTTATAAAGCCCTATTCTGCGAGCTGACTGACACAAGAGAGTGAGAGGCAAGTGTGAAGTCTTTTTTTCAAAAGAGTTTTCATTCTTTCAAAGCCTTTTGCTTTTAAAATTATTATGAAGGGCAGGTGTTTAAAGGTGAGTGAAAGTGCTAAAACCTTCTGGCTTCTGTGGTCTCTAGGACACAATAAGATGTCTTTTTCATATGAAGATGACCCTTTGCACCCACCACTATTTCTAAAGGTGGATTTGTGCTGATCCTGACCAATTCCAATTTGTGAAACAGAATCAGTACTCACCACACAGCTGTCTTTGTCCTTCATACCTTCCTCCCTCTCTCCCTTCCATATTGCCCTTGTACTTTAAGGACCAGTGGTAGGGATTTTTATATTAGCTAGACCAGGAATATAGCAAATTGATGACCTTGACCTTACTCAGGAACATGCCTTAAAGTGCTAAGCTCATTGGCCACCAAGGTACTCATTTTGTAGATCACTTTGTTTTCCTAAAAGATGTGTCCATCCATCTCTCCCTCCCTCCCTAATGTTTCTGAATGACCTAGCCTGACACAGCATTGAGTTCAGAAAGGTGGGCTCTGTACTAGATCTATCAGGTTTGAAAGCAGGTGCTGTAACTTACTACCTATAGAATTTGGGGTCATTATTTAATTTTTGAGCCTTTATCTTAGTCTTTTTTTTTTTTTTTTTTTGTAGAGACAGAGTCTCAGTTTATTGCCCTTGGTAGAGTGGGTAGAGTGCTGTGGCTTCACACAGCTCACAGTAACCTCCAACTCCCAGGCGTAGGCGATTCTCTTGCCTCAGCTTCCAGAGTAGCTGGGACTACAGGCACCTGCCACCATGCCTGGCTATTTTTTTGTTGCAGTTTTGCCGGAGTCAGGTTTGAATACACCATCCTCGATATATAGGGCTGGCACCCTACCCACTGAGCCACAGGTGCTGCCCACTGTTGTTTTTTTAAAATTTCAGGTTAATGTTAGGGTACAAACAACTAGGTTACGAGATATATATATATATATATATATATACATATACACATTTTTTTGGTGACAGAGTCTCTCTTCGTTGCCCTTGGTAGAGTTCTGTGGTGTCATAGCTCACAGCAACCCCAAACTCTTGAGCTCGAGTAATTCATTTGCCTCAGCCTCACAAGTAGCTGAGACTATAGGCACCCGCTACAGTGCCCGGCTATTTTTAGAGACAAGGTCTCCCTCTGGCTCTGGCTGGTTGTGAGCTCAGGCAATTCACCCTCCTAGGCCTCCCAGAGTGCTAGGCTTACAGGCATTAGCCACCACGCCTGGCTAGGTTACAATATTTGCATTTGTTAGGTACAGTCCCTCTTGTAGTTGTATCTCGCACCCAAAGGTGTGCCACATCCTGTGTCTCAGTCTTTAAGTTGTTACAGTAATAGTGCCCATTTCATAGGGTTGGTATAGGATAGAGGAGATATATAAAGTGGTTAGCACAACGTGTGGTATGTTATCAGTGCACAATGTTAATTGCTATTATTAAAAAATGAATCGTGTAATTTTTAGCTTCAGCAAACTTAGGGTTCACTGAGCTGGCACCGCATATAAACCGGCAAATGCCCTGAGGACGAGAGGAAGGAAACATCAATTAGTTCCACTTAGAAACAAACACTCTTCCCAACCTTGAGAGGGATGTGAAAGAACAGGTTCCAAAGTTAACCAAAGCCATTTCCTGTTCCCTTCATAGGTCATTTCTTTTGAATTGTAATACATTTTTGCATTTGTTTCTTTTCCTTTATATAAAGCAGGCTTTTTTTTTCTCTTAAGCCTAAAGATAGTGGAGGTGTAGTAGATATATACATTTGAAACATACTGCACAGTCATGATAATCATTGTTGAAAAGAAAAAATGTCTCCCGAATTATCACTTTCTCAGCATGTCGCACAGGGTCCTGGAACAAGTCCTTCTGGGGGGATGGTACCCAACACCATAGACTATGTACATGTTCCCCCCCCCCTTTCAGTGCCTCTGTGGTACATTTAAGCAGAATTGAGATGGCTACTCAACTCAAGGGCATCTGATTATCCTGGTTGGCGTGAGGATAGGACCTTGGACTTTCATTGTCCTTCTCAAGAAAGATGAGCTACATCAACTGGAATTCCTTGCTAACCCATTGGTGGTCGGCTCTTCAGCTGGATAGAGGATCCCATAGATTTGGGGCTGGGGGAGCCACTTCTGTACATGTGAGCAGGTGAGTGAGCTGAAGAGAAGGAAGCAGAGGTGTACGCTGAGGGTCAGAGACCACTCGACCCTGAGAACTTGGAGGTCTTCCTTCCGTTGGACTTTCCTCTAGGGATATGTTTTGCAGTGTCATTTGGGGTGTGACTTCTAATGCATTTCCTGCATACCTAATTTTGTCAGGTCCTTGGGATGAAGTTCTGTGTATTCACTTGTAGGCCTTTTTTCTGTTGTGCATTATAGTTAAAAACCAATTGGCTATAAATCACCAGATATATGCTTTTCCATTTTAAAATTGGGAGCTTTATTTTTGGAGGTACAAGCCCTACCCAACTCTCTTGTGAGTTTGTATTGTGGTCCAATCCTGTACCTTCAGCATTCAGAATATGCCACAATTTAAAGAAGACCAGTTGGGCATATACTTTCCACGATCTCCACCTGGAGAAAGAGTTTTGTCGATAGCTGGGAAGCAACAAGTTCATATGAGAACCTCAGCATGGTCAATGAAGATCCTTTTCAAGGAAGCTCCCTTTATCTGAAGTGTGTGGGTGCTGGCTTGGTAAGTAAAGCAGGCCTTGAACTAAAGTTTTACAAGATATAAAACTGAAGCAGCAGAAAAAAAGAAATCTTGAAATTACGTGACTTATGGAATGGAAAATTCCAAACCAGACAGCCTGTGGCTCAAATCCTGGCTTTGCTAGTTATTGGCTGTGCAATCCTGGGCAGGTATACTAGGTCTAGGCTCTGCCTCATGTTTAAAAAACAATTGTTAGGTAGACTAAATGAAAATGTATGTTGCATGTCTAGCCCAGCCCCTGGCATATACAGAGACTTCAATACATGCTAATTAGTTGCGTATGAATATATATTCATATGCAATATTAACTATTTATGTTGTATTCCTTTTGAAGTTGATCTTTGACCAATACAACCCAAAAAAAATTATTTTTCTGATTTTTTGTTTTTTTTTTTTCTTTTGGGCTGTAAGAATGTCATTCTGGAGTGTTAAACTCTTAGGGCTTTCATTAAATCTAATATTCTCTTCCTAATCTGAAAGGAGTTTTATTTCAGGCATTGTATAATTACCTCCCCCTAGGTTTTAGCCTATTCTCTAGTCTCTTTCAAAACATAAGTTGAGTTCTAAACTTGGAACTGCTAATGTGGGATTGGAGGCCCACCCCTGAGGCCGCTTATAGTGCTGTCTAGTGTTAATAAAGTTCCTCTGACAATAACAAGATACCACCTCACACCCATTAGAATGGTTGGCATCAAAAAGCCAGAAAAATAAGTGCTGGGGGGGAAGTGATTGGAACTCTGCACTGCTAGTAAGAATATATGGAAACACCAGGGTGGCTCCTCAAAAAATTAAAAATAGGATTATCATGTGGTCCATTCTGTCTCTGGGTATATACCTAAAAGAAGTGATCGAAAGCTGGAACTTGAAAAGATACTTGTACACCTATGTGCATAGCAGCATCATTCATTATAGCCAAAAGGTGGAAACAACCCAAGCGCCCATTGATAGATGAATGGATAAACAAAATCTGGTATATACAAGGTGTCCCAGAGGTCACTTATGAAGCTGCCATACATGGGAAAATGGAAAATTATAGCTAAATGTACCTTTCATTAAAAATTTTACAAAATACTATCTATGGGTTGGCCCCTCTTTGTAAAAGTTTGTAATGAATTTTTGTAAATAATGGTACATTTAGCTACAATTTCCCATTTTCCCTATGTGTAGTGACTTCATGAGTGACTTTTGGGACACGCTGTACTTGAAAGGAATATCATTCAGCTTTAAAAGAAAGGGAATTCTGACATGCTGCAACATGGAGGAACCCTAAGTGAGATTAACTAGATACAGAAAGATAGAGACTATATAATTCCACTTATGTGAAATATCTGGAGTCATCATATTCATAGAGATAGAAAATAAAATGGTGGTCACCAGAAGCTGGTGGGAGGAGGAATTTGGGATTTACTGTTTAATGAGTTCAGAGTTTCCATGTGGGAAGATGAAAAAGTTCTGGAGATGGATGGTGATGATGGTTGCACGGCTATGTAAATGTACTTAATGCCACTGAACTGTACACTTTAAAGTGGTTAAAATAGTAAATTTTATGTTATACCTATTTTAAAATGTATTAGCATATTGTCTAGCACACGGTCTGCATAAACACTGGCTGTTTTTTTTAAAAACTGGGTTTTGCGATAGTCAGGGGTAGAGCCTTCATGACTAGGGTTTGACTGATTTCACATCTACCTGAATTCACCCAGTCATACCCCAGAGCAAGCCAACTGTAAATTCTAGAAATGTAGAGGAGAAAAATAAGAATGTTGATTCTAAATGCTGATTTCTCCTTCAAGTTTTCATGAACCTGGTGGGAGTGTAACCACTAACTCCTGGAGTTGGGGTGTTCCAGCCTCTGCTGGGAAGAAAAATGAGGCTTAATGCCCTTTCTGGTCAGTGATAAAGCTTGCCTTGTCCATGCTGTTATGAGGTGCTCTGTAATTCTTTTTTTTTTTTTTTTTTTTGAGACAGAGTTTCGCTTTGTTGCCTTTAGTAGCGTTCAGTGGCGTCACAGCTCACAGCAACCTCAAACTCTTGGGCTTAAGCAATTCTCTTGCCTCAGCCTCCCAAGTAGCTGGGACTACAGGCACCTGCCACAACACCTGGCTATTTTTTGGTTATAGTTGTCATTGTTCTTTGGTAGATCTGGGCTGAGTTTGAACCCGCCAGCCCTGGGTATGTGGCCGGGGCCCTAGCCGCTGAGCTACAGGTGCTAAGCCATGCTCTGTAATTCTTGTATGGACCATGTCCACTTATTTATTTAGATGGAGTTACACTTTGTCACCCTCTGTAGAGTGCTGTAGTATCACAGCTCACAGCAACCTCAAACTCTTGGACTCAAGCAATTATCTTGTCTCAGCCTCCCGAGTAGCTGGGAGTACAGGTACCTGCCACAGTGCCCTACTATTTTTAGAGATGGAGAGACGGGCTGGCTCTTGCTCAGGCTGCTCTGGAACCTGTAAGCTCAGGCAATCCTCCTGCCTTGGCCTCCTAGAGTGTGGGATTACAGGCGTGAGCCACTGTGCCTGGCCTTTTGTCCACTTTTAGTGTGAAGTTTAAATTTGCCATGTAAAACAAATTGAGTAGCTTTCTCTCTTTTTGAGTCTGAAACAATTTTAAATAAGAATATATGATCCTTAAGTTTGGTAGAACTTATCTAGAAAATCACCTGAATCTTATAGGTTTTAAGTGTTAGGGGAAAGGGGAGACTGGATTAGCAGGTCAATTGGATTTATTCAGGTTTTCTATTTCTTCTTGAGTCAATTTTGGTGATTTAGATTTACATATTTAAAAAACTATCTTTGCATGTAAGGTTTCAGATGTTTATAGTATTGTGATTTAAAAATTTTTACTATTTACTTTATTGTGCCTAATATTGATAATTTGTGATTTTAATTGATCACTCTTGCTAGATGATTATCTATTTTATTAATTACTTCCCATAAAAGAACAGTTTTTGGTTTTGTTGATCCTTTCTGCTATTTTCTATTTCATTATTTTCTCCTTCCACTTTTTTAATCTTTACTTTTACTCTTTCTGCCTTTTTTTTTTTGTATCTTACTCCATTGCTCAGGCTAGATGGCAGTAGGGTCATCATAGCCCAGTGCAGCCTTAAACTCCTAGGCTCAAGTGATCCTTGTGCTTCAGCCTCCTGAGTAGCTAGGACTACAGGTGTGTACCAACTTGCCCAGCTAATTTTTTAAAAATCTTATAGGCCGGGCACAGTGACTTGTGCCTGTAATCCTAGCACTCTCTGGGAGGCTGAGGTGGGTAAATTGCTTGAGCGCAGCAGTTCAAGACCAGTCTGAGCAAGAGTGAGCCCTGTCTCTACTAAAAATAGAAAAACTAGCTTGGCATTATGGCAGGTGCCTGTAGTCTCAGCTACTCAGGAAGGAGGCTGATGCAAGAGGATCGCTTGAGCCCACGAGACTGAAGTAGCTGTGAGCTATGACATCATTGCACTGTAGCCCTGGTGATAGAGTAAGACTGTCTCAGAAAACAAAAAAACCTTTTTTTTGGTAGAGAAGACTTCTCATTAAGTGGTCCAGGCTTGTCTTGAACTCCCAGTCTCAAGCGATCCTCACCTCTATCTCCTAAAGTGCTAGGATGATAGGCACAATCTGTGCCTGGCCCCTCTTTGACTATTTTCAACGTAAAGTTTTTGGTAAGTGGAGCTATATGATTAATTTCATGTGGAACAAATACACATTTCAATTTTGATTTCAATGACTGATTTATAATGTTGATCTTCAGGCTTCTTTTGCATGGAGGTTTTTAATTTTGGCCTTTTGTTATTGGTGTTGACTTTCTCTTTCTGTTCTCTGCTTTCTGTCCAGGGGTCCACTTTCACCCAGCAGAAATTAAACTCCTTGCTGCTGCTTCTGCTTCCTGCTTCTGCCCCAAAGTTGAGCTATTTAAGTTCACAGAAATGTTTATATTTTGTTTTATTTAAAGTCTGACTCTGTTGTGTTTTCTTTTCTTTTACAATTTAGCTTTCATTGCTGAGGTGTTTTGATAGAGGGAGATTAAAGTAAGAGCTTATTGTGTCAACTTGACTAGCTAACTCGTGATTTAAACATTTTTGCTTTACTAATGGCACAAGATAGGTGATCTGACTGGAAACAATTAGAAAAATAAAAGTCATTTAAATGTTTACAATTTCTTAGCATTACTGACATTGAGAAAATAAACATTCGTTTATGAAATGACCCTAGGAGTTGTGTTTGTAAATCTGAGGCTAAATAGAACTTCTCTCAGAATTTGTTCTACACCTATTACCTACATGACCACCAGGTCAGAAAAAGTTTCAGTGGTCTTTGAAGCTGGTGGCAGGATGACTTTTTCTGGACCATTTCAAGTTTTGGTGAGAAGTGGACATTGTGCCATCCCAATGTACTTCATTAGAGAGAACAGATGTGAAAGTACTTTAAAATATTTTGATACAGGTGGCGCCTATTGCTCAGGGATTAGGGTGCCAGCCCCATATACCGAGGGTGACGGGTTCAAACTCAGCCCCAGCCAAATTGCAACAAAAAAATAGCTGGGTGTTCTGGTGGGCACCTGTAGTCCCAGCTACTCGGGAGGCTAAGGCAGGAGAATCACCTAAGCCCAGGAGGTGGAGGTTGCTATGAGCTATGACACCAAGGCACTCTACCGAGGGTGATAAAGTGAGACTGTCTCAAAATAAAAAAAAAATTTGATACCATAGTATGGTGGATAGTGTCAGTAATACCCCTTGTTAGTACTCACTGGAGAAGGTAGCATCGTGTGGCCCAGAGAGAGTCTGGGAAGCAGGTAGGTCTGTATTCTGATTCTGTGTCCCCCTTATTAGTTGCGTGATCTTAATGGGCATATCAGTTAACCTGATTCCTCATGAAATGATGTGCAGTAGCTGTCAGTACTGTCCTGTTTGTTGGAGTCCCCGTTGTTCCCTCTTATCTGGACTCTTCATTGGTGCCAGGTTCCATCTCAGAGTTAAGTGAGGGGGTATAAAAAGCCCAGGGCACATTGCTCATTATCAACCCCAAATGCCATTTCAAAGCTATTCTCATCCCTGATAAAACCCAACTAGTTGCCCTTTGTTATTTTTTGATTTGGAGAGTACAGAGTCCTAAAGCTTGAAATTGGTTCTGAGGGCTTTTTCCAAGGGCCCGAGAGGCCAGAGGAATAGATCCAGCTGGGCTAGTCCCGTGTCCCAGCTCCCCTGCCTTTCCTGCCCACCATCCCCAAACATCCCTAGAGCAGATGCTTTGGGGGAGCACCCCCGCAGTGCCGGTGCTTGGTGTTGTCTCTTCATGCTGTGTTCATGTGTGCTGGGCCAGGAGGGACACATTCGGACCACAGAACCTCTGGAGTGGTCTATGGTACACAGACCTCACATCTGATGTGAGGTGGTAGTAGGAACGTCATTCCTGCTCTCCTGAGAAGTGGCTGACACAGAGGAATCCAGACTTGACCACATGGTACCTGAGCAGGGAGCTCTGAGGCCTTGGGCTGATCTTAGTTTAGCATCCTCATCCCTAAAATGGGGGCTTGTGGTGGACAGTAGCTAAAAGTACATGACAGGGCGAATGCTACCTTTTGTTGCTCTGGATGGGTCTGTGCCAGGGAAGGTCCTGGTCTTGGTGTGAGGTTGAGGATCAATGGCTCCTTGCTGGGCACAGTCCCCCAGGGTGATGCTGCAGTTGCTTCCTTGGCTCTGATTTCTTCTCAAAGTGGCTTCTTTTAGACTGTACTTTGGCCATCTGCTGAGAATCCAGCCAATACCTCCTGCTTTCTAATTGTTTTTAACTCTGCAGTCAAGAACTAGATGAAGCAAGCGGGATCAGTATACTGCCTCTTCTGGTTCCCAGGGTGAAGAAAGATCAGTATTGTTGGGAGGTGGGATGGTTACATTAAATTCACCCATTGCATGACAAATATTGAAAGCAAAGGGAAAGGGGGTAAGGAGATCTTTACCCAAGCCTGGAAGCTTTTGAGTGGCTAAAAAATCACAGCAGTAAGACAAAATAAATATCAATCTGCAGATATGTTATAATTTTATTTTTCTAAGAGAACATCAAGTGGCTGTAACTGCTTTTGTGTTTGAGCAGGAGAGCCGTACCCGAACTTGAAAATCTTTCATCTGTTATTCCTAATACATAACTCACAAGTGCATTGAAAGTCCTGAGGAAGTACAATTAAAAAGGGGGTAATCCTTTTCTTAAGTCCTCAGGTTTAATTTTCCTGATTATGGTAGATTATGAGTCATTCTGAGTCTTGTCTCCAAGAGAGACAGCGCCTTCCCTCAGTCCCTTTCAACAGTTGTTTATGGCAGTTTCAGCCTCTTTCTGCCTCTCGGAGGCTCTTTATTTTTAAAGCAAGGCAGACAAGGCCTAAAATTATTCCATTAAAGAGGGGCAATTTTTGTAATGGGACTTAGAGTGCTTTGCTGAAGTGCAGGCAAGTTTCTTCAATATCCTGAGCATTATTTGCTCATTTAGTTAAATGATGTTTCTAATTCCCTGGTAATTACGTGTAATGAGGCACTTTTTCTCTTCTTGATGAGACTTTAGCTTAATATGAGATGGCGTATTTTTTTCTTTTTTTTTTTTCCATGGGGATAATTACCCCTTCCCAGGAAAAGCAGGGTTTGTTGAGCAGAATATAGCAAATTATTTTATTTCCTGCCATCTTGACTGCCAGTAAATTATAAAATTAAGTTTCAGTGGTGCATTAGCACCATTTTGGAAAAGGCTTGAGATTCTATTTTTTCTTTTTCTTTCTTTTTTCTTTTTCTAATTCATGTACTGCTCGCCTCTGGGACTGTAGAGGCTATTATTCATAGAATAGATGTTTTTCTGCCAATTCCTAGTATTCAGATGTATTGAAGCAGCAACCTAGGTTTAAATTTTCTGGATGCTATCCAATATGGAACGTCCATGTAAGTGTCTTTGTGTTCAGATAATTATCATCATAAAATTAAGTAATACGTCCCCTCTTTTCTCTGGTCTCCTCTCACTCCTCCTTTGGATGTCAAATTACCTTTTTTCTGTGCAATGCTTCAATTAGATGCAAAGCAACTAAATTTGAATTACATGAAGGTGGTGACACCAACTATTAAAAGGCAAGAAATTCAGAGTTAATATAGTCACTACTTAACTCTTCCTGTTGTTAAAAAGCAAATTTGAGGAGAGAAAAATATGGGAAGAACATCATTAATTAAGGACAACATCACGTCGAACTTTGATTTCTTGGACTCAATTATTTTCACCAGTTTTAAGAATGATGTGTGTGTGTGTGTGTTTGCACTTGTGTCATTTTTGCAGAAGAAATGTCTGTTTGGATGAAACGGCAGAATGGGACGCAGGGAGGGAAAGAGCCTTGGCCTGGGAGCTGAGCATGGGAGTGATGGGGTTGCTGTTCCTCCCCACTGGCTGTGTAGTATAGATGTAATATAGGCAACTTCTTGGAGCCCCAGGTTCCTCCTGTGAAAATTGCACGACTCCCAGAAGGTGATCTCCAGTCTTCAGAATATTGAAAGGTCTTCCTACTCATTAGTGAAAAGATCATGTGTTGGCTGAATTTGAAGTTGTGGTTGTTCTTTTTGCTGTTTGGTGTTTTTGTGGCTCCCACCTGCTCTACACCCCTGCCATGATGCTGGTTTCTGTTCTTCCTTTGTTCCCATCCCCTGGTTTGTCAGCAGCTTCATGGCTCCCATCTGGTGTCTACTAAACTCCTGGGCCTGGAAGGCAGGGTGGGGCTGCCCAGTGCTGTGTCCACGCAGGGCAGGTGTTTCAGGTAGAAGTGAGCCGAGGGTCCTCGGCTGCAGTCCTCAGTTGCTCTTTGCTCAATAGCTGCATGCTGAAGCAATACTGCCCCTTTCAGGTAAATGGTAATAACCTATTGATATGAGCAGCTTTCTCTGTGTTTTAGGAATAGGGAATGTTTACGAAAGTGATGAGTCTTTCTCACTTGTGTAATTAGCCTGCAATAAAAACTTCCCATCTGGAGTTTTTATTTTAAGAAACTGCTGTTTGGGTAATTCTGTTTTAGGGTAGTTATGTTGGTCACTTCACTTTCCCCTTAGGTTCTCTAAGGAGGCCCATGCTGCTTCCTGATGGGTCATCTGTAGGAAGAGCTCCAGGGATGTGTCCTCTCTGTACAGCACCTGCAGGAGCTCCCTGATGACCTCGCAGCAGTGTGAGCTCTGCATCCCAGCATGGACTAGAGGGTGGTACAGAGTCAGGTGGATAAGGGTCTGAGTCTTGGATCTGCCATTGACCAATTCCATTTTCTTAGGCAGGTTGTTTAACTTTTCTGAGCCTATTTTCTCATCCGTAAAATAGGTATAATAACACTTTACTGGATAAAATGAAATGTTTGTAAAGTACTTGGCACACAGCTTGGGACCTACCTGCTCAGTAATGTGAGCTGCTGTTTTTAGTGTTGTTGTTATTACTACCTCACCTTCTACTGGCTGCCTAGATGGAGCTGTGCTACATTACTTTTCCTCTAACTTGTCCCGAGCTCTCCAGTCATCCTGCCTGCTTATACAGGTGCTTCTGCCTGGCATCCTCTCCCTTTCTTACTTCTTCTGCCATTAGTTTACTTATTCCCTCATTCATTTATTCAGGAGATATTTATGGAGCATCTACCATGTGCCATTCTCATTTGCCTGTTGTGGCTCATCTCAGATATGCCTTTGGTGACTGCCCCTGGTGTCCGCTGCAGGCCCTATAAGCCCACATATACCAGAGTCCTGTTCTCATCTTCCCCGATTTGGTCCTAGTACATTGTCTCCAATGGAGGTGCTATGTGAGCAGAGAGTGAATTGAATGGAAGCACTTTAGGAATCTCAGCCTTCCCTTGTGCCCCTGGGGGCATCAACTATCTTGCAGGTGAAGTCACCTTGTCTTATCTCCTGACACCTGAATCCCTAGGATGGTGGTGCATCTGCTGCTTGCCCCATGGCTGTGCCCATGGTGAAGTGTCAAGCACCAGCTCCTGGCTCTGGCTTCCTCTTAGCAGCATGTGGGTGTGGGCGTGTCTCAGAGCTTCCCTGTCCTCCCTGCCATTTTCTCTTCCATCAGCCAAGCATAACTGATGCTACAGTCCTGCTCATGCAGTGCTGAGTGCAGAGGGGTGAGCAGGCAGGCATGGGAGGCAGCCAGCTCTGAGCTAGCTCCCTGATGTTAGCTCCTCTTGTTCTCATCACAGTGATTATTAGTAGCTTTCCCCCTTTTCTCCTCACTACTATACTTACAAGGACATTATTAGCTTTTCTAGATGTGAGATTTCTCAGACATGGCTGCTACCCATGAGAATCATGCGGATGCCCTTACACAAAGATTCCTGGGTTCCACCCTGACCTTCACCTCAGTACTGCCAGGATGGAGGGTGGGAATATGTTAGTCTGTGCTCTTTGGCTGACTCTGGTGGTAGCCTGGGAACCTATAGGGGCATGCTCCTGGCACAGGACAGCGCCTGTTTTCACTGGGGCCGAGTATCCCAGTATGCATAGCACACTGGGTTGAATAGTGTCCCCCACAATTCCTGTCCACCCAGAATCTGTGAATATGACCTTATTTGGATTATTTGAAAATAGGGTCTCTGTAGATATAACCAAGTTAAGATGAGGTCATACTGAAGTATAGTGGTCCCTAAATCTGATGTAATTGGTATCCTTGCAAGAAGAGGGAAAGGGCTCGGTGCCTGTGGCTCAAGCGGCTAAGGCGCCAGCCACATACACCTATGGTGGCGAGTTCGAATCCCCAGCCCGGGCCCGCCAAACAACAATGATGGCTGCAACCAAAAAATGGCCAGGTGTTGTGGCAGGCGCCTGTAGTCCCAGCTACTTGGGAGGCTGAGGCAGGAGACTCGCTTGAGCCCAGGAGTTGGAGGTTGCTGTGAGCATGATGCCACCGGCACTCTACCCAGGGGGATAGCTTGAGGCTCCGTCTCAAAAAAAAAAAAAAAAAAAGAAGAGAGAAAGCTGGACACAGAGGCAGACGTAGACGGGAGCGGGCTGTGCGCCTACGGCGGCAGAGATTGGACAGGCGCTGCCCAGAGCCAGGGGGTGCCGGGGGCACTATGACGCGTGAGAAAGGGTTCTTCTCTAGTGGCTCTGGGAGGAGTGTGGCCTAGCTGACACCTTAATTTTGGACTTCTGGCCTCCAGAACCATGACAGAATAAATTCCTGCTGTTTGACACCCCCAGATTGTGGTTATTTACTAACATGACAACAGCCCTAGATACTAATACAGGCTCTGTGTCACATTCTGATGATCCTGGGTTGAGGCCAGAACTCTGCTGAAAGGCCTATTTTGTGACTGGTTTGACATATTTCCAGCATTTATAAACATCTATACAAATTTTAGAAAATAATTTCTCCCTTTGGCATGAGTGTTTTTTAAACAGGTGGTTAAATACTGAGGGTACAAGCCCCCCCTCACCCCACCCCCCCACCGGCCATGTGAGCCTAGCTGAGTTGCAGGTCTGGTGCCCGCCTGACCAGGCCCGAGTCTCCCAAGGAGCAGGTCCCCACTGGCTGGGGTCACAGCTGCGGGGCTCGTTGCTGCCTTGAGGCCTGGGGGCTGCTCCACGGACACATCAGAGGAGAGAGTTGGCAGAGCAGGTTCTAGTCTTGGCTGCCCCTTTTCCTTTCTAAGTGTTCCTGGATAAGTCACCTAATTCTGTAGTGCCCAAGTTTTTCCATCTGTAAAATGGAACTACAAACACACTAAATTGTGAGCGAGCATCAGAGGGAGTCAAGGACGTGGGATTTGCTTCTGCAACAGGCTCTGCAGATCATTTTCATTGCTGCTTTTGATTTCATTTCAATGAGTCGAATACTCCAGGCTTGAGGTGGACACAGGGAGATAGAATCGGTGTTGTAATCCTAGGCTACACCTCTGGAAAAAATTCTGAAGGAGTTTTTTATTTATAAGAATAAGGAATGGAAGGGGAGCCTCTGTGGCAACGAATTTAAGAAATGGAGTAGGTGCTGATGGGAGGCCCGTGTGGGATTCTGCAGACTCACCTGAGTTTCCCAACTTCACTGGTCATCTGCTGCACAAGTCCCTGACTTCCTGCTGAGGGTCTGCACCAGGGCACAGGTGGCTGAGGGCAGGGACAGAGGGAGTTGGTCAAGGAGAGGGCTGGAAAATTCCTCTTAGCATAGGAATAAACACCAATTTGAATATTCAGTCATGAGGGTTATAAATAACTGAGTTTTCATTGACGGGTAAGTGGTGATACATTTCATACAATAATTAGTTATTTGATTACTTTTATTTTAGCCTGAAGTAGAGGACAATTGACAAATGTGAACACCTCTGAGACTGATGGGGCGCGGTAAACTAACTTTATTTGTTACAAAATGCAATTTTATTAATATGAATTGACAGTAATTAATTTGCTAGTGTTGATGTTGTTAATAATTGCATGTAATTTATGAAATATTCATGCTACAGCAGAATAAAATATATTGCATAGGTCCTCTGGCTTATTTATTAAAAAGTCTGTGCATATTTCATCAAACCCTTTCTAATTCAGTGTATTCATATTACAGTGGCTTGAAATCCCACAAAGGAACACAAATATTTTAATTCCTTTTCTTAACTTGACTTCCTGGCATTTCCAGGGATATCATGCTTACACTTCAGGGCACCGTGAAATTCCTCAAAATTAAATGGATGCTATATTCTTTGAGAGTTTCTTCCAAAAGATTAAGAACCACTACATTAATTTAATCCTGGTAAAAGTTTTAAAAATAGCTATTTTATACCCATTTCAGAGATAAGGAAACCAAAGCTGAGAGTGAAGTCTTTGCTCTTATTCCCAGGTGAGTTGAAGTGTCAGAAGCAAGACTTAATCCTGGGTCCTCCAGCTCCTAAATCTAGGACCCCTGGAATAAAATCTAATTTTGCTTTCATTCCAATTTTTTTCCTGAATGAAAGTATGGAGAGTTTGTCCCTCTTAATTCAGTTTGGCCCTCTTGTTCCTAGAAAAGGATTGTAATTAGAGCGAATCACAATTGAATTCAGCTAATGTGATCAGTTACATGGGGCCCGCCAGAGACTGTGCTGCGGCTCTGTGGAGGCGCCTCAGTCTGGGTCTTGCTCCAGGGAAGACCCCCCACTCTGGGGGCTACAGGCCAGGGCCCTGGAGGTAGCTGTATTGAGGGAGAGACAGCTGTAGGGTGCTGGAACATCTCTGAACACCCACAGAAGTCCTTTCTCCATTCCCCACGCCCAGGGCTGACTTCCTGGGCCTGCCCGTTGCCGTGCTTAGAAGGGCCTGCACCATATTAAAATTCTTAATAACTTTTGAATAAGCTACCCTGAATTTTCATTTTTTCACTGGCCTGGTAAATTATGTAGCCACTTTTGTGATTCAGGTGTCTGTATCCAGGACCCACGTGCACTTTATTCCACACCTTGTCTTGGACCTCTCAATGTGGGCCTACCCTGCAGCTGCATCTCCACAAACATCTGTCTAATAAACCAGGGAACGGAACCTTGCAAGGAAAGGACCTTCTAAATATGGACGCACTTTTTCCCTTTTTGTTTCTTCTTCTTCTTTTCTATCTTAACCATTTTTAATTGTTCAATACATTAAGCAGAGTTCACCACATTGTACAGCCATCCATTTCCAGAACCTTTTAGCGTCCCGTAAACTCCACGTTCTCCCTCCAGCCTCTGGTAACCTCCCTTCTACTTTCTGTCTCTATGAATTTGCCTCTTCAGGTCCTTCACATAAGCTGAGTCCTAACAATATCTGTCCTTTGGTATCTGGCTTCTTTCCCTTGGTATGTTTTTAAGGTTCATTCATGTTGTAGTGTGTATCAGAATGTCATTCCTTTTTAACCTTGAGTAATATTCCCTTGTATGGCTTTTGTTTATCCATTCAATTATTGATGGACACTTGTGTTGTTTTTACCTTTTGGCTATCGCGACCAGTGCTGCTGTGGCAATTGTTGCATAAGTGTCTGTTTGTATCCCTGCTCTTGGTTGTAATTGCTGGGTCCTCTGGTAATTCTATATCTGACGGTTTGAGGAAGCACCAAGCTGTTTGCTACCGCAGCCGCACCTTTTTTCTATTCCCACCAGTGGTGTCTGAGCATTCTAGTTTCCCCACAGCCTCACTGAAACAACTGACACTCATTGTTGTAGACACCACTTGTTATCAGTAGGCAAAGAATCTCCTCCTTCCTCATCAGCATCTTTGCTTAAAGCAGGGTTTCATTCTAAGCCCAGAGAAGCAGGTTCAGGGAAGGAGAGTTCCCGGAGAGCCACAGTCATTTACCTGTGCTCGGTGATACAAGGACAGCCTGCTCTTTAGTAAATGGCCAGATAATCTCCATGGTTAAAGCTGCAGAATGCCAGCTCCTCTCTGCTTTCCCAGCATCAAGAGCAATAGGGAGATGGATAGGTTATGTGAGTGAAGACAGTGGTCATCTCCTGATGCATTCTTGGTTAATTCTGACTCTGTGATATGAAGTAAAAGTTTGTCTCCAATGGCCGCTGCAGCAAGTAATGAACTGTTGTTCTTCTGGACAGAGGTGGGCTTGGCTGTGGGCGGCTGGGGTTCCAGCCATGGAACAGGATAGATTTGCCAAGCGCGCTCCACCCTAAGGAGGCAGTCGTTTGGGGTTTATAACACTCTAATCCTTTTAGTCATCTGTGAGTATCATGACACTGACGTTCATGACCTGGCACTCCCCACCCTCTAGGTGGGGCCCTGGTAGGGAGTGGGGGCTGTTGTGTGCAAATGGTGTCCTGAGATTCCAGAAGACACAGTGTTCCTCTCAGCTGGCCATGCCCACTTTCTGCAGCAGGGCACCCTGGCAGAGGCCATCCAGTCTGCAGGAAGGGTGAGGCTCATCTTCACCAGGGGAACTGGCCACCTTCTGTAGGCAGGGGCTGAGGCCTGCAGGAGTCTCCTGATCCCATAGGCTTTAGAGAAGGGCATGACAGCCACAGGTCACTAGGGAAGGGGCCCATAGCACACTTTCCTGCAGCATAGGATCAATACACAGGGATGGGACGGCCCCTAAATGAAGGTGAATGAGGAGAGAGAGAGGGAGAAAGCATATGTGTCAGTGACCAGGTTTCCTCAACACTCCCTGGCTCAGTACCTTGGAAGGTGTGCTAGGCACAGAACCATCTTCCTGCCTTCCTGGGCTCTGTTCCTGGCTCAGGCAGTGAGTGGCCATTGACTGACAGCTTGCTTTGTGCCAGGCACTAGGCTTTGCACTTGACAGCCCATCACTGCCTACCTGATGGTGGATTTCCAGCTCTACTTTGCAGTGTGACTTGCACGTAGGCTGTGGTTGTGACATTTCCCACTTGAGTGATTTTGGGCAAGTCATTTTAATTTTTGAGCCTCACTTTCCTCAATTGAGAAGTGGGGATAATTGTCTTCCAGAGGGAATAGATGTGAAAGTACTTTCTGTAAAGTGGAAAACAAAGACGAGATGAACTCATGAAGATGTTAGGATTCACGCTAACAAATGTTGGGCACTTGTGATGTCTTACGTGTTCAGGTGCAAATATGGAAGGTGCAGCATGCGGTTCTATGAGCAACACCAGCAGAATAACTGCTGCACAGATGGAAGGGGCTGAACAGGGATGCACACTCTGCTCCTTCCGAGATCAAAGTCCATTCCTTAAGCCTCACACTGCAGGGCCCTCACTGCCTTAAGTGAGTCTCAAAGTCACCCTGTCCAGCAGGCCGATAGGAATTAATGACCCTCTTAAAAGATGAGACAGAAGGGTGGCACCTGTGGCTTAGTGGGTAGGGTGCTGGCTCCATATACCAAGGGTGGTGGGTTCAAACCAGGCCCTGGCCAATCTGCAACTGAAAAATAGCTGGGCATTGTGGCGGGCACCTGTAGTCCCAGATACTCAGAAGGCTGAGGCAAGAGAATTGCCTAAGCCCAGGAGCTGGAGGTGTGAGCTGTGATGCCATGATACTCTACCGAGGGCAATAAAGTGAGACTCTGTGTCTACTAAAAAAAAAAAAAAAAAAAAAAAAAAAGATGAGATGGAAGCCGAGAGAGGACATAGTTTAAGAGTCTCAGGAAATTTAGTCTCAGATGTTAAACTCTCAAGTTTATAATTCATTCATTTATTTAAGAAATGTTTGTTGAACAGCTATTATATAGCAGGGACCGGTCTGGGTGCTTTGGATACCATGATGAGCAAAGCCTTGTGGGGCTTTTGGGCTATGGGGGAGGCAGACAAACAGCCCCACAAGTAAGCCGTGCAGTTCAGCTATGCTGAGAATGCCAGCTTCTATAGGTGACAGACAAGTGATGCACACGGGCCTAGAGAAAGCTCTGGGGAAAGGAAGCTTGAAGGGAGGGGACACCTCAGCAAAGGCCCTGGGGCAGGTACAAGGGCTGTGGGGTTGCAGCTGAGGGCAGGAAGTGAGGGTGGTATGAGATGTGGTCGGGGAGGAGGGTTGGGGCCATGTTTTAGGGTCTTGTCTTGATCCTAGGAGCAGTGACACTTTGAAACTTGGGCTCGTCCTGGCTTCAGTGTGGAGAATAGACTCAGAGCAAAACAGGAGAAATGAATGACAAGTAAAGAACATTCCATCCAAGTAAAATATTAAATAAATAGCTGACTCCTTCGCTAAGACTGAAAAAGGCAAGCAGTGCCCCTGCCCTAGTCCCCTGCATGTGTGTGTGTCGTGTGCCCAGCTCACTGTGCTCAGTGTGCACAGAGATGCAGGCAAGGGGTGACCCTGTGCCACAGGGAGGGCTCATCATGCAGTCTCTCAGTTAAGACTGGGGCTGGGTGGTGGGTCATGCTGAGGAATGGCAGTGAGTGTGCCGATGTGCACACACATCTCCGCTGGTTGCTTTCCAACTGCGGGCTGCTGGAGTTTCTGATGTCCCTATTTGGTTTCTGTGTCCTGCTATGTTCTGGTCCTGATCTCTGATGGCAGCAGAGGCTATCTATGGGGGATGAGTCAAGGGAGTGGGTAGTGACAACAGATGAACCTGTTCCGTGCTGTTTTGTTCCCTTAGCCTCCTGTGAGTGACAGCCTAGAGGAGGTGTCTCCTGATGGTGGAGATGGGTCCCAGGGCAAGGGCACATCAGAAGATGCCCACCCCAGGTGTGTCTCCCCAGGGCCCTGCCCACCTCCTCTGCTCTACTAAGGACCAGTTCCAAGTTCTACACCCCCTTGTCTGTTCCCAAAGGGACGGGAGACAGACAAAAGGGCGATGCATTTTCTGTTATCAAGACACAAAATCCTTATACTTAATTAAAACGTTCCATGGCAACCAGTGAGGTGCGTGTAGCCTGGTGCAGAGTGGCTGTCACCCGCCAAAGGCAATGCCCACATGCCATCCTTTTGTTCCTGCTCTGGGAGAGGTGACTGCACTTTGACTTTTGTGAGTGTGGCTTTTGTCTGTGGTGCAGCAGAAATACAGGGCCTCAGTGAGGCAGGTGCTGCAAAGCTGGGTAACCCCAGAGCAGTCTTGAGGGCCGGGTGGGGACACAGGTGTGATAAGAAACAGTTCCCACACTCTGGGTGCTGCTGGGGCAGATAAGCACACAGCCAGATTGCTATAAGACAGGGACATAAGGACTGCTGGTGCACGGGAAGCAAGGTGCTATGGAGCCCAAGCAAGGAGCTGGGGGTGGAATCAGGAAGGCTTCCTGGAGGAGGGGGTCATAGGAGCAGGTGAGTGCCAAATGAGTGGTAATGGGTTGTTAGGGAGGAGGGAAGGGAAGTTCCTGGCAGAAGGAGTAGCACAGTGGTGTGTGGAGGTGAGAGGAGCATGGTGTGCACGCAGCCTGAGCTCTTGGATGGTAAGGATCAGGAGGACGTGCTGGGGACTGGAGAGATTAGAGTGAGATCTTGGAGAGCCTGTGTGCTAGGCTGAGAGGCATGGATGCTATGTGTGGGCAATGGGAAGCCGTAGAAGGTTGCTAAGTGAGCCAGAGTAAGAGCAGAGGCTGCCGAGCAGGTGGCTGCCAGTGTGTACTGGAAAAACTCATGACTTGTCTGTCCCTTGACTTAGGCTCTGACCTTTGCTAGGGCCACAGAGGAGTCCTGAGGGAGAGAGTAGGGTGACCTCAGCTCCCACTCCCACTAGAGAAGGCCACTACAAAGTGCAAGCCCAGTGGGTGACAAATCACTAAGGCCCGAGGAAGGGGGCAGCTCAGTCGGTTATTGTTACTGCTGTGTGACCTTAGGCAAGTCCCTTAACCCCTCTGAGCTTGGATTTCTCATTTTTATTTTTTTATTCTTTTTTTTTTTTATAGAGACAGATTCTCACTTTATTGCCCTTGATAGAGTGCAGTGGTATCACACAGCTCACAGCAACCTCCAACTCCTGGGTTTAAGCAATTCTCTTGCCTCAGCCTCCTGAGTAGCTGGAACTACAGGTGCCCGCTACAACGCCTGGCTATTTTTTGGTTGCAATTTGGCCTGGGCTGGGTTTGAACCTGCCACCCTTGGTATATGAGGCTGGCACCCTATTCACTGAGCCACAGGCACCTATCGATTTCTCATTTTTAACATGAGGAGGAAATCACTGAACAGTTGGCCTCATCCACTGACTGTGAGTAGAGACCATCAAATACAGACAGGATGGGTGAAAGAGGGTGTGCTGACCTGACCCACAGCTCTGGGCACTCACCAGGCCCTGTGCCGAGTAATTGTCAGGAAATCCTGAGCCAGTGGTGACAGCATTGGCTTCAGCAAAAGAGTCATTAGACTTGAGTTTAAGAGTCAGGAGTGTGAGGTCACTGCAGCTGTCTTAATACCCCAAATTAAAGTCATATGAAGGCTTTTAAGTTTCCCAAATGCTTCTTGGTTGTCTTTGAGTTGCTGAATGGAGAAGGGCAGGCTTCCGGGTTGTTTGTCTCATGACTCCTGGCCTAGACAGGGCCAGCAAATCACAGCTGTGCATGGCATGCTGGGGCCAAGGCAGGGAGCTCCGAAAGCTCATCTGGGGGATTTCTTGGTTCCGAGGTAGGCTGTATCTCACTATCAGGGCTGATGCTTGGGTGGACTGAATTTCTAGAGTCTTTTAGAAGCTGTCAGTGTAGAAGTTCTAGGGCCCCTTGAATGGTGATTCTTTAAGTCATTTATTTAGTACGAGGCTCCCTCCCTCACCCCATCCACTTTACTCTCTCTCTTCTCCAGGCCAGCTTGGAAAGGAGAAACTGATTTTCTTTAAGTGAATATGAGCTGCAGCATATGATTCAAAAGGTCTAAGGACTCTTGTGACTTCTCAATCCCCTAGTAAAGTTCAGGATTTTGGAACAGAATTGAAACACCTAAGGCAAGAACCCTGAAAGGAAGAGAGACTCCTGCCGTTTCCTCCTGGCTCCCGCAGTGCCTGTGGCAATCTGCCCCACGGGGAGCCCACACCACCGAGAGGGAAATAGTCCAATTCAGGACTGGTTAGAAATTGGGCTCACATACTGGCCATTAGAGAACTTTATTTGATGAGAAAATGAGAACTTTTTGTAGTTGCTAAAGAGAGCACCATTCTTAATCTGACCTCCCCTTAGCCGTGGGAGATGGGCACTTCATCTGAAACTCAAGTGCCCAGAGTAGGGAGGCCAGCTGCGTCCTGTTCCCCTGTGGCCATGTGCCTATGCTGTGTTCTTGGGGTGCAGTCCCTGCAGCAAGTACAAGGGTTAAGGCAGGGTCATGAGCGACTGCCTGGGGCTCTGATGGACAGATCTACTAAGGCAGGACAATGTGGAGATGCATGAGGCCCTCTAACTTGTGAGCAGCAGATGAAAAATGTTTCCACAAAGGCCGCAGGGAAATCTGTGTTGGTATTTGCCATTGCCTTCTAATTATTTGGTGATCTGGATAAAATTGAGAATTACCTTTCACTTTACATGAAATATCTCTTGGGATTTTGCTGGTTAGGTTTGTTGCCCAAGGTTTCTAAGGGGTGCAGGCCTGTTAGATTAAAAGGAAGTGGGATGAGGTTCAGGAGTGAAAGCTGGGAGACTGGAGTTCTAGAAATTGGTCTGCTTCGAGTTGTTTGATCTTGAATTACATAGTATAATTTTTTGACTTTATTTGCTTTAAGATGAAACATGGACTCAAGATCAGGATTGTTTTCAGGTTCAAGTGTTGCAAGTCTGTACTGGTTTCCACTGCCTAGACTCCTACCAAGGATAGGTTGGCCTTCTCTTCAGGCAGCCACAGAGTGGCTGACAGTTAACCAATCATTTTTTTTTTGAGACGGAGCCTCAAGCTGTCCCCCTGGGTAGAGTGCCATGGCATTACAGCTCACAGCAACCTCCAATTCCTGGGCTCAAGCGAGTCTCCTGCCTCAGCCTCTCAAGTAGCTGGGACCACAGGCGCCCGCCACAACGCCTGGCCATTTTTTTTTTGGTTGCAGCCATCATTGTTGTTTGGCGGGCCCAGGCTGGGGATTCGAACCTGCCACCTTAGGTGTATGTGGCTGGCGCCTTAGCCGCTTGAGCCACAGGCACCGAGCCGGGTTAACCAATCATTAACAGCATCCACCCACATATCCGCGGAGTGCTGTGGTGCAGTAGACTGTCAGCCCCAGCAGGGCTTGTTACTTGACAATTATGGAGTTGGGAAATGTGCTTTAAGACACCGTGTACATTGGCCCAAGCCACCAAGTGGTTTAGTACTTGTAGTGAATCACCTTTGCAGTCAAGATTTGAAAGATGCAGTTTTGCAGTAGTCCAGGAGAAAGCTCAGGTCTAGAAGGGAAGTAGAGGTTCAAGGGGTCCAGTGTGGTGGGGTGGGGCTGTTTAAAACAATTATTCAGGCCATGTGCGGTGGCTCACGTAATCCTAGCACTCTTGGAGGCTGAGGCAGGTGGATTGGTTGAGCTTAGGAGTTGGAGACCAAACTGAGCAAGAGTGAGATCTGTCTTTACTAAAAATACAAAAACTACCTGGGAGTCCTGGTGAACATCTATAGTCCCAGCTGCTTGGGAGCCTGAGGCACGAAGATCGCTTGAGCCCAGGAGTTTGAGGTGAGGTTGCTGTGAGCTATGATGATGCCATGGCACTTTATCCAGGTCGACCGAGTTAAACTCTGTCTAAAAAAAAAAAATTATTCAAGCAGAGGTACCTATACAAACAAAACAAAACAAAACAGAATTAGAAGAAAAATACAAGAGACTTTTACTTCCAATTCTGGCGTTCTGTGATAGACAGAAGGAAGTCAGCTTTAATTTGAATGTCTACCAAAAAGAACTGGGAGAATCACTTATAATAGGGGTAAATTTCTTATGTCTAAAGCAATGCTAAGTCATAGGGAGACAGTCACTCTCAGAACTGGCTGGAGCGAGTTTGGCTCTTTGCCTACAGTGCAAATCCCTCCCTTATAATGAAAGGCCACTTTCAGCAGCTTTAGCCTATGTGGTAGGTGTGTAGGGTAGCTTATGGGTGACTTTCATTTGAATTTCTTAATTACAAAAGAGGTTGATAACCTTTTTGTATGTTCATTGGCATTTGGATTTCTGCTTTGTAAAATGTCCATTCAGGTCTTTGCCTTTTAAAAAATACTGAATTGTCTGCATTTATCGTACTATTTCTGAGACTTCTTCATATATTCTGGATTTGAGTCCTTTGTTTTATCTTTGCAAATATCTTCTGCTCTGTGGCTTCCATTTTCTCTCTTACTAGTGTGATAAGAGGTTTTTAATTTGAATGTAGTCGATCCATTTTTATCAATCTTTTCCTATATAGTTAACATTTTTTATCTTGTTTTATAATCATTTCCCATGAAATTAGACTTTTATTATTATTTTTTTTTATTTTAAATTTGTTTTAGAGACAGAGTCTCACTTTGTTGCCCTCAGTAGACTGTCATGGCATCACAGCTCACAGCAACCTTCAGCTCTTGGGCTTAGGCGATTCTCTTGCCTCAGCCTCCTGAGTATCTGGGACTATAGACACCTGCCTCAATGCCTGGCTGCATTTTGGAAAGGGCTTGGTTTGAACCCGCCACCCTTAGTATATAGGGCTGGCGCCCTACTCATGAGCCACAGGTGCTGCCGAGAAGTTAGACTTTTATATTCTTTTGCCTTTTACATTTAGGTCTGCAATCTAACTGGAGTTGCCTTTTGGATGTGGTGGGAGGCACAGTTCCAATTTGATTTTTTTTTACCTGGATACCAAATTGTCTTAGCTCTAGTTATTCTTTCCCATGGGTTTGCTTTGCCACCTTGATAACAAATCAGTTGTCCATATAGGGATGGATTTATCTCTTGGTTTATATTCTTTCCATTGGTCGCTGTCTCTTTTCATCTTTGTTAATAGTTTCATAATAGTTTAATTTTCTGTTCTTAAAATCTGGCAAGACCAATCCTCCCACCTTGTTCTTAAGAAATTCTAAACTATTCTTGGCTTTTGCTTTCCATATAAAACTTAGAATTACTTTCACCTTACATAAAATATCTCTTGGGATTTTGCTGTGGGATTTTGCTGTGGGATTACCTTGAACCTGTAGATTACTTTAGGGGCAAAAGTGATATCTTCGCTATCTTGACTTCTCCAGTCCATGAACGTGACATATCTTTCATTTACCTAGGTCTTCTTTAATAGTTTGATAGTTTTGTTGTTATATTAGTATGTTTCCCCATGGAGGTCCTAAATATCTTTTGGTAGATGTAAGTATTGGATATTTTTGATGCCATTGAAAACTGTATCATTTAACAAATTCTTTACTGTTTAGATTGTATATGTTTATTTTTTACATTGATTTTTTTAAAGAAATGTAACTTTGCCAAACTCCCTTAATAATTTTTTAAATGTCAAAAAAAATTTAATACGAATTATTAGTCAGTAATAGCATAAAGAGAGTGAATTTTAAAAAAATTCTACGTAGTAAATATCACCGGCATTGAGGTCAGAAGGTATTTGGGAGGGTTTTGCCTTTTCCCCTTTAGTTTGTAGTCTTTTTTTTTTTTTATTGAAACAAATGAAACATTTTATTACATGAGTTAATTTTTATGTCCAAGCACAAGGATAATAAAATATATTTTCCATGCAAAATATTATATGCATTAAATAACATACAGTGGTAAAAATGCAGTGTAGGTTTCCTGGGAAACAGACCCTGTGATACAAATGTACATGCAGGACGTGTATTTATTGGGCAGTGCTGTCTAGACAAGAACCAGTGAGAGTGGAAGAATGAAGCGGGACAGACAGAGCAAGAAGTTGAACTCTATCGAAGTCCTGACAAATATCTCAGTTGATCACTTGAGGAACCTCTGAAGTTGGGAAAGCCCCTCAAAGATGTCTGAACTGAAGCAATGGCCAGTCTTTGGATATCTGCCGCCCCACAAACATGAACCTTGAATGAGACGACTCTCTTTATTCAGGGGCAATTTCCAGAGAAGAACTCAGCAGAGAGCAGCCAACTACCAATAGTCCCAGTAGCTGAGGGAAGGAGTGCTTCAGTCTCGAAAGGGTTGGGGGCTTTGTGAGAATCTGGGAAGCACATCATAGCATTGACTATGGATGATCAAAAAGAACAATATGTATTTCATAATTTACAGCAAAGTTCTGCCACAATCCCAGATACAATTAAACTTGAAATTATGAAAGGTAAAATTCTAGCAAGAGGACAAAGAAACCACGTGAAATGCCAGCTGCTGGAATTATGGAAACTTTTGATGGTTAAGAGAGAAAAAACTATAATTTTAAGAGTTTATCTATCATTTTTAGATTTTAAAATGTAAATGGTAGCATCATCCACAAATATTGAGTCTTACATCTTCCTTTCAAATCCTTACACCGTTTATTTGCCTTATTGCCCTGGCTAGAACCTTTAGTACAATGTCGGATAGGAGGAATGATAGTGGGCATCACTGTCTAATTTGTGATCTTAAAAAGAGAAATCTCATCATTTCGTCATTAAGTGTTATATTTGGTGAGGGTGTATGTTCTTTATTGGTTTAAGGAAACTTCTTTCTGGTGCTTGTTCATTACTTTTTTTCCCTCTCCATTATGAAGGATGATGTATTTTATCAAATGCTTCTTTTATGAAAAATAATTGCTTGATTACTTTTCATGTTTAATCTGTGAACGTGGCAAAAAAAAAAAATAGACTGACTTTCTAATGTTAAATCAACCTTGAATTCCTGGTGTACATCCAACTTGATCATAATAAAGTATCCTTTTCATATGTTGCTGGATTTGGTGTGTTAATATGTTCTTTAGCATTTTTATATCTATCTGCATGAAAAATCGAGATATAATTTTTTCGTTGCACTGTTATTTATTAGGTTTTCATGTCAAAGTTATAGCAGCCTAATAAACTGGGAAGCATAGCAACTGTATTTTAGTTGTAAGCATCTTACCAGGACACTCCTGTTTCCACTAGACACTATCACTGCTCCCACAGCATTTGGGGTCTAACTTTATCTTGTATTTCCCCATTTGTTCCAGATTCAGAGTTCCGTGTGGAGTGTCTGATTGGCTTCTCTTGTCTTTTGTGATTAAGATTATTGCTTTCTACCAAGACTGGTGGGAGCTGTAAGCTGGACAGTTTGTCTCCCCACCTCAGAAAAACCCTACGAATGTCCTCTAAAATCACCCTGCCTAGTTATTCTCACGTTCATTAAACGTTATGAACACTGAATAGGCCAAAGGAAAGAATGAAAGGAAATGTGTGATACCCAGATGCTGTTGTTCTGCATTTAAGATAACCTGACATTCCTGGTGGTGAATTTGGGAGTTGGGTATTCTAAAGGGCTCTCGCTTGCCTGTAGGAGTCACTCTGTTTTAACTCAATATCACCCTCTCTCACCATCATCCTGAATACACATTAAAGCAATGGTGAGTTGTGAGGACTCAAGGAGGTAATAAATGTGAAAGCACCATGTGTAGTATCCACCACGTCATACATGCTCAGTAAGTGCTTGTTTTGAATATAAAACTTGCTGAATATAAGACATCCAACACACAGTAGTTCTTAGGTGTCAGAGGAGGAGAGCAGGGGTGCTTGCCTTCCAGGTAGGCCGAGCAGTGGAGCCCTAACAGAAAATGGCGTCTTTCCTGTGCCTTGGTCACTGGACCTGGGATGCCCAGGACAGGTAAATCTTCTCTGATGGTCAGATTCTAACAGCTCCTAAATTAAATTTGCATATAATGTGATCCCACCAGATTCTCTTTTTACTGCTAATTATTTAATGGTCTTAATTTGTCTTTAATTTTTTTTGAGAGAGCCTTATGTTTCCACTGTTCTTCCTGGGTGGGGAAGATTGATGATTTTTGGTTGCATTTGGGAATCTGTTTCCATCATGGCCGTCCGTGTCCCTCCAGCCGCACATCTGTGGAGGATGATCCAGACCATGCTCAAAGCTGGGCTCAGGCTTTCTGCTGCTCCTCATCCCCATCACTGCACACCGTAGTTATTGAGTCCCAGAAACTTGATATTTTTATGGGGGATCCTGGATTTTATTTCTGGTATGTATGTAGGAACTCAAGTCCAAAGTCTTTTAGAAGAACTGCATTATTATTTTTTTCTCTCTAGATTTCACTTCCATTTGCCCAGGATCCTCTGCCTCTCTGAGCCTCTTATGAAGCCCTGGAGATAGATCTCTTTGCCTTTGTTTCCACTGACAACTGGAAATCAGTGTCCACCAGGTGCCCGGAGGTGTCAGTGTTCCACTGTTTTAGTCATTTATTAAGTGATGATTATCCCCCCATCCTAAAAGTTCAGGGGGCTGCCACGGTGTGCCCTGTTTTGGCGAAGCGTCAGCATATCTCAACTCTCAGATTTTTGTCAGGTAATGTTGATAGTAGCCATCTCAGAACAAAACGGTGGGAGCATTTTTGCTCCTTTGCGAAGACCTAGCGTTCTGCTTATTCTCTCTTGCTTGCTCCCAGCATTGTAAAGATAGTGCAGTGCCTAGCACATAGGAGGTGTGCGATACGTGATTCTCAAATGAACACCATCTTTTAAAAGTCTTTTTTCTTATTTTTAGAAGCTCATGCTCTTTATAGAAAGTTCAAATAATATAGCAATTATTTGAAAAAAGTACAGATATCTCCTTGCCCTCAGCTTTAGTCCCATTCCTGAAGGGTTCCTATTGTTAACACTTTGGTGTATATTATTCTAGACTTTTTTTTTTTTTTTGGCAGTTTTTGGCTGGGGATGGGTTTGAACCTGCCACCTCCAGTATATGGGGCCAGCGCCCTACTCCTCTGAGCCACAGGCCACCCTATTATCCTAGACTTTAAAAATATAAATATAAGCTTCATGTACCTCTATATGTGAGCACAAGCAGACACTCACCCACACACCCACATGAAGCATAGAATGACTTTTTTCCCCTTCCTGAAAATGGGATCATTCTATCAATAATGTTCTTCAGTTACTTTTTTTGATCTCTAATATATTATGGATATTTTTCCATTTCAGTTAATATACATCAATCTATTAATAGCCCTTTAATGGCTGTATGGTAATCTATATAGTCAATCCATTGTTTTGCTATAGCAAACAAGTCTGCAGCCAGCTTCTGCACAGACGCCCTTGCCCAGAAGTGTGAGTGAGCATCCCTGTTGCATAGATCCCTGGAAGAAGATAGGAGCTTTTAATGAAAGACCCTAGCACAGCCCCACGCCTTACATGGCTGTTCCATAAATATTAGTTGATGACAATACTGTGCCGTGATATTAATTAGAACAGGAAAAGACCCAGTAGGGCAACAAATGCACATTCAGGGGGCAAACTGGTTCTAAAAAAGGAAGATATAACACTTAATATTCTCATCTGTGAAAAGAAAAACTACATTAAATGTAATAAATAGCAAGAAGCCTGTGTACTATCATGTAAAATATTCCCAGAGGAGTGTTAGCCTGACAGAATGCATAAAGATACTGCATTAAAGATAAAACAGAAGGAATATTTACCCAGCATAGTTACCTAGAAAATATACAATTTGATCTAGATAGAGGCTTTTACTGTATAAATTATTGTGGCCTCTACTTCAATCACAAACAGCCTTCAAGTTGGGCAATTGCCGTATAAAAAAAGGAGAAGAGAACAGTTTCCAATTGTCTGGAATGAGCTTCAAAAACAGGCAACTCAGTTCTGATGGAACAATTTAAACTGTCCGTCTCCTTATCTGATGTGGACATCATTTTTCAGAGGGGGTAACCAGCTCAAATTAAATAGTTTTGCTGCAGGCAGTCTGTCTGTCTATTTTCCCCCCTTTCCTTCAGCATGTAGGGTGCTGCAGGCCTCTGCTAATTTAGGAAGATTGGTCTGGGCAGTGGTAAAGTGAGATGAACTGAAACAACTTAACAGAGGAAAAAAATGTGAGATATTAAAAAAAGAATAATGGATAGTCAGACACTGATTTGACACTGGAGACTATATTCCTACCTGGTTGATTGTCTCATAAACCCTTTTGAAACCCTGGGCCGTATTTGCAAATGACCATCACTGTGGACCAAGAGTTCAACAGGAAAAATAATGAGCAAAATCTATGAGTTGGCTTGAGCCAAATAGGGCTATCGCGCAGTTGTGAGAAGAGGTGAGAGGCTCATTTTGATCAAATTGCCGAGGTGCAGGCAGGGGCTGGTTATCCCATTGTCTCAGATGCTCCATGCACCTCTGCACACTTGCCTGGTCCTCCTTCGGCCATTTGGCTGGGGCAGAGTGAGCTGCACAACACAAGAGGCCGCTCCTCCCACAGTGGCTGAGAAGTTGAGCCCCTTGAATGCTGGGGGTGCCAAGAACTGGGCAGATAATTAGAGAACTTGAAATTCAGGGAAGGTTTCTTTTCTTTCCTTTCTTTTCTTTTCTGCCTTCCTTCTTTTCTTGATTGGCTGCAGAATGCCACAGCTCAGAGTTTGCCCTAAAACTGTCTTTCCTCCCAGCATGCAAACATGTACATATATGATTTTTAAAACCCTTGTATTTTGAAATAATTTTGACTTTATGAAAAGGAACTTCCATTACATAGGTTCACCAGTTGGTACCATTTGCCACATCTGCTTTATTTCTACAATTCCTCTTTTACTCATAGATACCACAGTGCGTAGCCCCTGAAAGCAGGGACATTCTTCTACCCTCTTCACACGTCAGGAAGTGGAGCATTGCTGCAGGTGGCACTCTGCTCTCTAACTCTCAGTCCATATTCGAATCACTCCTTTCTCGCTGTCCTCTCCTGCAGGTGACCACCCTCTCTCCTCACCCCTCCCTTTGCTCTAGGATCAAATCAAACATCGTACATAGCACACACTGTCCTATCATTCTAATCTCCTTTAATCTGGCGTGCTTCTTCCTCTTTTCTTTGCTTTCCATGACCTTGACATATTGTAGTTTAAAAATTTGTATAATTTTTGATGGTTGCATAATAATTTTTTAATATTTTTGGTCCATGGTTGATTGAATCTGTGGACAAGGAACCCAGGGATACAGAGGGCTAGTAGTAGTTCCATAGGCTCCTGAGGTTCTGGTCATTATTTTTAGTCTATTTTCTCCGTAATTAGTTTGGATTGTTTCTTTTCTTTTTTTTTTAATGTAAGAAAATGGTTTTATTCCTAAGTTTTGGTTTCCATGCAGTTTACAAATATACTTTTTTTTTTTT
>NW_003852470.1:9161779-9192488 GCF_000181295.1 Otolemur garnettii | reverse complement strand
CCGCCTCCCAAGTAGCTGGGACCACAGGCGCCCACCACAACGCCCGGCTATTTTTTGGTTGCAGCCATCATTGTTGTTTTGGCGGGTCCGGGCTGGGGACTCGAACCCGCCACCTTAGGTGTACGTGGCTGGTGCCTTAGCCGGCTGAGCTATAGGCGCCGAGCCTACAAATATACTTTTATTCTGATAATACAGCTTTGCAACTGGCAAAGCAGTTGAACTAACACCCATAAATACAGATGGGGAGACAATTAGCATCCACTAATGTTTCTCTACATAAACTATTCTTTTATTGTCATTAAAAAAAAATTGCAAACAGACTGCATAATATATATGGGCAAAAGGCAATTAAGTGAATCTCCTAAAACACTAAATGTATAATAAACAGCATATTATCAACATTTACATGATTTACATCAAAATGATGACATCCTAAAATGTATTCCTTTTAAAAGATAGATTTAACAGTAAAATATTACATATCTTTTAATACTGTGGTACAATACTTCGTACACTGCAGGAAAATTAATTGTAGGTCTAGTCATCTGTTTAATTAAGAATCCTTCTCTATTAGCTTTTATTAATAAAGAATCACAATTGGTTGGTAAACAGGCAAATTATTAATTACATGATTTGAGGTTTAGGATGAAAATTTGTAAAAATTAGTTTGATATACAGCAAAATTATACAATACACCAAAACCAACTGTTTAATATTTTTGCCAGTTTTGTCTTCAAGTTTAATGATTCTTTTCTCTTTTTATCTATTCTCTTGTTGAGTACGCCCATTGAGTTTTTAATTTTGGTTAGTGTATATTTTTTGTTCTGACATTTCCATTCAGTTTATCTTTATAGCCTTTATGATACTTTCTATTTCTTTGCTGACCCTTTTCTATTGTTCTCTTTTAAATTTTTTCTTAGTATGTTCTTAATTGCTCCTTGAAGTATTTTTCCTTTTTTTTTTATTAAATCATATCTGTGTACATTAATGCTATCATGGGGTACAGAGTGCTGTTGCTATATACAATTTGAAATACTTTCATCCAACTGGTTAACATAGCCTTCATGTCATTTTCTTAGTTATTGTGTTCAGACATTTATATTCTACATTTAGAGAGATTCACATGTACCCTTATAGGATAAACCATAGGTGTAATCCCACCAATCACCCTCTCCACCTATACTCCCCCTCCCCTCCCTCTCCCCTTTAATCACACTACAATAAAGATATTTGTACCAGAATGTTCATTGCAGCCCAATTCATAATTGCTAGGTCATGGAAGAAGCCCAAGTGCCCATCGGCCCATGAATGGATCAATAATTGTGGTATATGTATGCCGTGGAATACTATGCAGCCATAAAGAAAGATAGAGACTTTACCTCCTTCATGTTTACATGGATGGAGCTGGAAAATATTCTTCTTAGCAAAGTATCTCAAGAATGGAAGAAAAAGCATCCAATGTACTCAGTCCTTGAAGTATTTTTATGAGGCTACTTTAACATCCCTGTCAGACAACTCTAACAGCTACAGCATTTGGGTGTTGACATCTGTCATTTTCATTTACTTTGAGATTTTCCTGGTTCTTTGTATGAGAAATGTTTTTGATTAAAACCTTGGTATTTTGGGTATTATGTTGTGAGACACGAGGTCTTGCTTAAGACTTGTGTTTTAGCAGGTTTCCTCTGACACCTCTCCAGCAGATGAAAGGGGAGCTGCCTCATTACTGCCAGGCAAAGGTGGACACATCCAGGTTCTTCATTCAGCCTCCACTGATACACAAGGTGGGGCTCCTCACTGCTGCTGGGTAGGATGGGGGTCCTGACTCCCATTAGGCCTCTCCTGATACCACCCTGGCTAATATTTATTTCTGTGATATAAATATTAGCCATCATCATCATCAAAAGTAATTGCATGTGAAAGTGTTTGGTGAACTGTGGGGTCTGTACACATGGTGGTTGTAGAAGGTGTTCTGTTGAGAGACTCAGGGTTGTCTTCATGCTGTGCAGGTCATGTAATAACCACTCAAATGCATGTTTCCAGCCTTAGAAACAACCACAGGACTACTCTCTCCTCCAGGACTGCCATGCACAAGGCGGCAAGGAGAAAGGGATGCCAGTGTCATCTGCTTTGCCACCAACATCCTTCCCTAATGGAGATGGGGCTGAATGGGAGATGGAATTCATGATTAAGTAGATGTTAGCCATTTCTTCAGAAGAGTAAGGCATTCAGAGTGCGACAGCAGCCCTGAAGATGGGAAACATTTACTATGCAGATATCTGAACGAAACACTGGCCTGAAGGGGTCTGGGCACCCGTCTCCCTCAGGTCCTTCACACCTCAAACCATGCCTCTCAGTGTCCAAGTGAGACATGGTGTCAGTTTAACCTGATTCCTCAGACCCCATGGCCATAGTTCAGCTGCTTGTGAACAAATTAGGGGATGAAGCTGCTAGCTGAAAATTATGGACTGGTTCCACGGACCTGTCTATGACTGCATTTGACACAAAAGAGGGGGTCTCAACCTCCTGCCTCTGGTGATGGATTGGAGAAGTTCACTTTGCTCAAAGTTACACTTGGTGGGAACTTTATGAGCATATCTTCTGCTCCATCTGCTTGCACGTTCCTGGAGAAGCCTGGAACTACAAGGCTAAGTCTCTGTTTAGAGCTCCAGAATTCTTGGAGGTGACCAAAAATGGCTATTCCCAAGTAGGGATGCTCTTATCTTATCCTGCTATCTATTGGAGAACCTCCCAGGGTGGCACAGGTGGGGTGACGGCCTGTGGATTGGGTCTCTCCTCCAGGTTGGCACTCAGAGACCAAATCAGCCTTCATAACCCAGTTTTGCTGTGTTTAGTTTGAGCAGGGTTAATTCAATTTAACAGAACAATTTGCTTTTTTATTTTTTTGTGGGAACGGGGTGGATTGAAAAATTCTTAGTTCCATATATTTTTTTTTAGTTTCTAGTAGGAGAAGTCCATTGCATACTATAGTAAATAAAAATTGGATCGCGTTATAACAACACAAGGGAATTGTAAATAATTAAAGTTTACTCAAATGACTGCAGATGGGGAAACAGGGATTGGAAGGTGTTATGTACTGAGGATGCCGCCTTTTTTTGGCTTTTCTCCTAGTCATCCTTCATGGCTGAAGGTGGCTCCCCCTTACTTGAAGCATTTACATGTTCCCATCCTAGCCAGTCTCTGGAACCAGGACGGACACAGTCCAGCTTCAGTTCTAACCTCCATCCCAAGGCCACTAAAAATGGTTAGGGTTAACTATTATTATCAGGGCTGCTGGGGCCCTTCCCCTCAGGTTGGGAGAAGCAGCTCTCACTGAAAGGGGGCTTTCTTGAGTGTGGGAGACACCTGTTTCAGCTCTCTATGATTGTGTGGGAAACTACCCCAAAACTTAATAGTTTAAAATGACAACTAACTTTGTTATTTCTCATGTTTCCGTGTGTTGAGAATTTTGAGCAGAGCACAGGGGTTGGTTTGCCTCTATCCCATTTGATGTCCTCAGGGGCTGAACCAGCCAGGATGGATTTTTCACTCATGTGTCTGGTGGCTCAGTTGGAAGGCTGTGGTCCTTTTGGCTGATGCAGCCTGACTGAGGTCACATGTGCAGGGCTTGTTATCTCAGAGTGTCTCTCTCCACAATGGCTCATGATCTGGAGTCTAGCAGGGTAGCTGGACCTCTTACACAGCAGTGCTGGGCTCCCAAGAGGTTAAAGGAGGAAGCTTCAGCCTTTTCTGGAAGCGCAGGCTTAGAACGGGCCTGATGTCACTCTCCCCACATTGTACTGGTTAGAGCAGGATGCCTGCTCAGCCCAGATTCAAGGGGAGGGAACTGCGCGAAGACATGGCTACCAAGAGACGTGGTTCACTGCGGACCACTAAGGTAGATTACCAGGATAACCCAAGAGGTCCTTCTACAGAAAATGACCAGGTCAACTTAATTAACTAGCTGCTCCCAGAGATGTACCCTTCCAGCAAGGTTAGCAAACCTTTTTGGCCATGGAGACCCGCACTAATCTGCAGCTTATCCTTAGCCCAGAAGAAAAGTCCCCACTTTGAAATACGCCCATGAAATGACACCAAGTTACTTAACATTGAGGCTCTCCTGGCTAGGCCTTCACACTTTGCTGGCAGGATGTCCCATTATTTCCTAAATGGCCTGTCCCCTCCCAGTGTGTCTTTGTGTAATCTGTCTTCTACCCTGCTGCCAGGCCGATCTTTCTGAAACGGTGCTTTTATTGTGCCACTCTCCTGCCCTAAAACTTTCAATGATTTCCTTTTATCTACCAATGAAATCTAAAATCTCAACCTGGCATTCTATGCCTTCTGTAGTTTGGCCCCAGCCAGCCATTCCACAGTTATGGCCCACTGTGCTCTGACTCAAAATTGGGTTTCCAGCCACGGTGCTTTTCTTTCTGGCCCTTGTTTTGGCTCTGCCCCTTTGCTCTTCCTGGCCTCTCACCCAGACCGTCCTTCCTTTGTCTGCCGTGTCCCTGTCAGAGCTTCCCATGAGGCTGTGCAGGTCCTTTCCCTGCTGACCCGAGGGTCTCATCTTTTCCATCTTCTCAAGAGGATCCCTGGCAGAATTCTACCATAATTATAGTCATATACTAATGCATTAAGATTATAATGTAGCTGGAAAATTCCTACAGCCTAGTGACACTGTAGCCATCCTGATGTCATAGCCCAGAGCATAGCTCACGTGTTTGTGGTGATGCTTGCATGAACAAACCTACTGCACTGCCGGTTGTTTGAAGGTCTAGCATACACAATTATGTACAGTATATAATACTTGGTAAATATGTTACTGATTTGTTTTCTATACTAGTGGTTTTCAACTTTCCTAATGCCACAGCCCTTTCAGGTTGAGAACCACTGTTCTACACTATTCTTATTATTTATTTTTGAAATGGGGTTTCACCAAGTTGCTCAGGCTGGTCTTGAACTCCTGGCCTTAAGCAGTCTTCCTGCCTTGGCCTCCCAAGTAGCTGGGATTATAGGCATGTGCCACCACACCTGGCTTGTACTATACTTTTTATCATTATTTTATTTATTTACTTATTGAGACAGAGTCTCACTATGTCACCCTCAGAAGAGTGCTGTGGTGTAACAGCTCACAGCAACCTCAGACTCTTAGGCTTAAGTGATTCTCTTGCCTCAGCTTCCCAAGTAGCTGGGACTACAGGCACCTGCCACAATACCTGGCTTTTTGTTGTTGCTATTGTTGTTTAGCAGGCCTGGGCCAGGTTCGAACCTGCCAGCCCCGGTGTTGGTGGCTGGTGCCCTAACCATTGAGCTATAGGTGTCGAGCCTTTATCGTTATTTTAGAGTATACGCTTTCTACTTATAAAAATATTGTTAACTATAAAACTGTCTTAGGCAGGTCCTTTAGGAGGGGCTCTGGAAGAAGGCATTGTTGTAGGAGATGACAGCTCCACGCGGGTGTTTCCCCTGAAGACCTCGCAGTGGGACAAGATCGGAAGTAGAAGGCAGTGATACTGACAATCCCGACCTTGTGTAGGCCGAGGCTAATGTGTGTTTGTGTGTCTTAGTTTTTAGCAAAAGGTTTAAGAAGTAAAAAACAATAATAATTTAGGGTGATGCCTGTGGCTCAAAAGAGTAAGGCGCCGGCCCCATATGCTGGAGGTGGTGGGTTCAAACCCAGCCCTGGCCAAAAACCACAAAATAATAATAATAATAATTTAAATAGAAAAAAGCTTACAGAATAACGATTAAAGAAAATATTTTTGGATAGCCATACAATGTGTGTTTGAAGCCAAGTATGATTACCAGGGTCAAAAAGTTAAAAAAATTTAAAAATTTACCAAGTAAAACATTATAGTAAACTAAGGTTAATTTATTACTGAGGAAAAAAGCTTTTAAAAATAGATTTAGTGTACCCCACATGGACAGTGTTTATCACGTCTACAGTAGCACACAGTAGTATCCTAGGCCTTCACCTTCACTTACCACTCACTGACTCACCAGAGAAGCTTTCAGTTCTGCAAGCTCCATTCATGGTAAATGCCCTATACACGTGTTCACTTTACTGTACCCATTCTATGTTTAGATATGTTTAGATACACAAATACTTACCATTGTGTTCCAATTGTCCACAGTCTTAGTACAGTAACACACTGTAGGGTTTGTATCTGGGAACAAAACGCTGTAGCATATAGCGTAGGTGTGTAGTAGGCTACACAATCTAGGTTTGTGTAAATGCACTCGGGAGATGTTCATAAGACAAAATTGTTCAATGACATTTTTCTCAGATTGTATTCCTGTCATTAAGTGACATACAACTATGTATCCAATTTGGGAGTTGGATGACCTTTAAGAGAGATAGTTGAGTCTAACGTTCCACTCAGAGTACAAATTCCTCTGTGCAGAGAGGGGTGGGCAGTTCGGTGGTTAAGCACGTGAATTCCAGGGATGATTAGCAGGATTAAATCTTGGCTTTATCAGTTACTGGCCATTAGCCTTGGTTTTCTTCTTCTGAAACTGGTGATGATATCAGTACCTCCTTAGAGGATGAAATGAGTCTATGTCTGTCAAGCAGGTAGCAAAGAGCTTGGGAACAAGTAAACACTTGGGTGCAGGCCACTATGTTCCTCCCATTGTCATCTATCTCCAGCCTCTGAATGAGGGGTGCCCATCCCAGGATTGCAGAAGTCCATTCCTTAGTTTGGTACCCTAAAGTCTTAGAATGTTCTTCCTTCCTGGAGCTATAATGTGTCTATTTCTACCCTGAAAAAATTGGTCCTTGCTCTGTCCTCTGAAATGACTTAGGAATCAGGATGATCTCTTTTCTGTAAGACTGTTTCTCAAATACTGAAGGCAGTGTGATGATGTGAATGTTTGTGTTCCTCTAAAATTTATGCATTGAAACCTAATCCCCAATGTGATGATATTAAGAGATAGGGCCTTTGGGAGGTGACTAGGTCATGAATGGGATTAATGCCCATATAAAAGAGGCCCAAGGAAGCTCGTTTACCCCTTCCTACATGTGAGAACACAGTGAGAGGATGCCACCCACAGGGAAAGGGTCCTCAACCCAATCTAAGACCGGATTTGATTATACCTTGATCTTAGACTTCTCCTACTCTAGGACTGTGAGTTATTTATAAGCCACACAGATTGTGCTACTTTTGTTATCCCAGCCCAAACAGACTAAGATAGGCAGCTGCTATGTCCCCATGAAATCCCTTCTACAGGTGCAACTCCCGTTCCCCTCCTCCATTCCTCCGATGAGTGCTTTGGAGATCCTTGGTCTTTGGTCTGAGAAAAACATTGGTCAGAGCAGAATTTTCTACCTACTGCTTGCTCCTTTGGCATTGACAGCTTACACATCTATCTTCAGACACCAAGAGAACACATCAGCACACCAAGTGCTCCTCTGGGACCAGTATCTTCCCCACCCACCAAGAAAGGAAGTGTCAGTCTTCTAACACCATGGGAAGGACTCACAGCCCACGTAATCCTCTGGGAATTCTAAGTTCTGCTTTTTGTATCATATTAGACAATCAGAAAGTAACATGCCCAAATCACATTAGCATATGCTCATGTAGAATGTCCTTTCTGAATGATGTTGAAAATCCATTTCTCATTTTTTTTTTACATGAAAGCAGTTATCAAATCTTATTTGCAGTTTTTAAAAAACCATTTGTTCCAAATCTCTTCTCTGCCCCTGTAGTTTCCCTGGGAATCTGTTCATGACTGCGAAGCCCTCACACCGTGAGGAGGGACTGTGCCCTCTTGCCTCGTGGCCAAATGAGCTCCCTCACCTGGCAATTAGAGCAGACCTCGATGGGGAGCTGTCAGGGGCTGCCTGTCCCTCTGTGTGTCCCATGATCAAAGTAAAACACTCCAGTTTGGATTAGTTTCAAAACACGGTAAAGGGTAGCTTCAGGCAGAGGGAAGGAAATGTTTTCTTAGATCTACTGAACATTTGGGGATTTGGAATTTCTTTGGAATTCACAGAGAATTTAGCATTTTATGGCATCCCATCCCCTCTGGGTCTTCATGTTTATGCTGGTTTCCATTATGTGCCATTTGCTTTCTTCTGTGTAGCTAATTAAGCATGCCGTGGGTTAATCGCATAGATGCTAAGGACAGTTCTGGCTGTGTCCCTCAGTCGGTGTGTCCTGCCACCTGTGCACAAGACAGCCTGTTAGTTATCGCAGAGACCAAACAACACTAATTTTGAGAATATCAAAACGAAGTGAGAAGACGCTTCTGTGTGCAGAAGGGGATGATGCTGGGAATCCACGGCTGAGTCCAGTGGTGCCAAAGGATTTCCTGACGGAATCTGACATTTCTTCCCAAGGGACAGATTGGCCATAGTCCCTTATGAATTTTAAATGCCTTAACTGAAATTAATATTTGTCAACACAGTAGAAACGAAATTCACAATTGTTTGGATAGAGGAAAAACTCTTTGATACAGTGAAAAAGGAGGCCTTGGCAGGTGCCCCCCACCCAGCTCAGCTCCATCCCCTTCTGAGCCCCCAGCCTGCTCGCTCTCCCCCCTTGAAAACCCATTTGTCACCATTACTTGGGTGTCATGTTCGGTGATGAAGTGCATTCTCACCCTTTGCCTTGGCAGCTGCGAGCATGAACAGGCCTGGCCACAGAGGTGAGAGGGAGGCCGGCCTCTCACTGCTGAAGGCCCATGAATCATGTCGGGCTGACTGGTAACCTGAGCCCGTCTCACCCCTTGCCATAGACCTCCATGACACTCCTTTCAACTTAATTTCAGCCTAAGGGATACTTTTAAGAAGATTTTAGAGCGCAAAAACATCTCCTCAAAAAAAATTGTAGTTACATTAAAAACTAATTATCAGAGCTTAGGGGTATAGATCTGCTGCCGTATTTTACGTAGAGAGCAATTCATCTCTCAGACCCTGAAATATCATTACATAGTAGGTTAAGGACACCAACCCAGGGGATACTGGGGAAAAGGTAGTAAAATCACCAAATGCCTGGAAATGGCAAGCAATATGATTATGACAAAAGAGCTCTGCCCTCCTGCTACAGCAGTTTCTAATATAACACAATTTTAAAGTAGCACATCTTAAATGAGCCCAAGCATAAAAGTGTGGGTAAATGTGGTTTGTCTGGGGGCCCTCAGGTTAAATGTGATATTTATCTTTAAAAGACTTGGCTTTTTTAGCATAAAGAACCAGATGTTATAGTGAGAAAAAAATAATGAAATGTTTCCAACTGTTTAGATAGATTAGGGGACTTACCATGTGCAGGACTGTGCCAAGCATTCTTACGTGTTATCTTAATTGAGTCCATAACAAACTAATACAGGCAAAGATTATTACTTAATGCTATTTCGTAGTTGAGGAGGCTGTGTGAATCAGAATGTTTTTGGTTGTATATAACAGGACACCCAACTCAGATTGGCCTAAATGATAACTTATTATTTCAATTAATGGAAAGATCCAGAGTTAGTGGTTAATGGTATGTTTGAGTTAGAAATTCAGCAGTGTTCTCACGGACCCAGTTTGTTTTCATGTCTCTGCCTTCTGAAAGTGTCTTCTTCATGGTTCCAAGATGTCTGCCCGCAGCTCCCAGGCTCCCAGCACATTGTGCCTCCTTGTTTACAGCCAGTGGATGTTTCCATCCAGCATCCCCTTTGAGTCCTGGGTTTGTCTCTGATTGGATAAGCTTGGGTCACATGGCCATGGCTGAATCAATGACATGGCCTGGGGGATGGAATGAGTTGACTGACTTAGCTTAGATCACTTTCACTTCTTCTGGAGCTGGTGTTAAAGCTGGTGCTCTTGGGTCCATTAGGAATCTAAATGGAAGCCTGGCAAATGGTTGCTAGAGACAACCACAGATGGTTCCCAGGACAGGGACATTAAGGAACCCGTCCATGGTTCATTTAGGTAGTTAGTGACAGAGTCTGAACTTGAACCCAGGCAGCCTTACTTGAGAGCCCTTTCTCTGAGCTGCATTCCCTACTCTTGGTGTCTTGTCATGAGTATCTTATACATATCTCTATGCTTTCTTCAGTAAGAATGTCACTCTGTACCTAAGTGATGCTATCTTTTGGCAATTAATAATTCCAGAAAACCATGGATATGTCATCTTATGGCATAAAGTGGTAGAAAGAACACTGGATTAAGAACTGAGACTTGGTCACTCCATTAACATTGGAAAGATTACTTCACCTCCCATCACCTCTGTTTTCTTCATTGGCAAATGAAGGGTGATGCCTCTCTTTACATATCTGCCTGAATTGTTCCAGGGATCAAGCAAGACAGTGCTGTTTGAAATAGCCTGAGAAGAGCCATCCACTTATATGCACATAAATTATTATCATTATACATAGGATTGTGGTCTTTTATTTCAAATATGAGAAACAAAAGATCTCTTTAATTCAATGAAGTTTTTCATTGATATGGCCTGTCAACATCACTCAAACAGAAAATTAGTGGATCGTCAGGTATGTTTCATGAAACCCACACCAAGGTAGCAGAAAATGCACTCATAAGAAGCTCTTAGTTGCCTCTTGTTGAGGTGTGATGATAATGTATGTAAATGTTACTCTACTTTTAACTAAACTACAGCCTCATTTAAATGCGAGGTGGAAAGATCCTGACCAACTTTATTTCAAGATACATTAGGTACAAAAAAGCATGTAGAAATAGTAGGAATCAGATATAACTTAGAGATGAGATCTCTGGCCTCCCCAGCCTTCACTGGGGTGATCTGCCTTCACTGGGGTGTCATCACGAATGAAGACAGGGAAATGAAGCCCACGATTTCAACAAAATGAAGGAGTCATCTAAATATTTGGCACAGATTCTCAAATCGATGGTGTCAAGGCTAACTTGTGAGCTTTTAGGAATTGTGTGATCACCAGGCACAGGAATGTGCACAGGTTAGTGTGTTTGTTGTTGTTGTTTTTGATAGGGTGACTGCGAAGGTGAATCAGGTAGGGAGGTCAATGGTATCCCTTCTGCCTTGCTTGCTTCCTTTATTCATTTCACAATTATTTATTGTCTTGTTCCAATTCTTACCATTAAATATGATGTTAGCATGGGTTTGTTATGTATGTCCTTTATTGTGCTGAGATACTTCTATACCTAATTTATTGAGTATTTTTAATCATGAAGCAATGTTGAATTTTATTGAGGGCTTTTTCTGCATCTATTGAGACAATCATGAGGTTCTTATCTGTGATTCTGTTGATGTGATGTATCATGTTTATTGATTTGCATAAATTGAACCATCCTTGGATTCCTGGGATAAATTCCATTTGATGATGGAGTATTATTATCTTTTTTGATGTATTTGCTGGATTTGGTTTGCTAGGATTTCGTTGAGGATTTTGGCATCTATGTTCATGTGAGATATTGGCTTATAGTTTTCTTTCTTTGTTGTGTCTTTGGTTTTGGTATGAAGGTTATGCTGCTCTTGAGAATGACATAGGATAGTTCCTTCTACTTCAATTTTTGGAAATAGTTTGAGAAGAATTGGTATTAATTCTTCTTTAAAGGTTCAGTAGTATTCAGTGGTAAAATCTTCTAGTCCTGGACTTTTCTTTTTGGGACACTTTTATTACTAATTCAATCTAATTACTTATTATTGGTCTATTCAGATTTTCTATTCTTGGTTCAAACTTGGTAGGTTATATATGTCCAGGAATTTATCCGGTTCCCTCAGTTTTATGAATTTTTTGGTGTATAGTTATTCATAGTAATCTCTAATGACTTTAAAAAATGTCTGTGGTATCTATTGTGATATTTTCTTTTTCATTTCTCATTTTTACTTATTTGGGTCTTCTTTCTTTTTTTCTCATCTAGTTTAACTATTGGTTTGTCAATTTTGTTTATATTTTCAAAACTCAACTTTGTGTTTCATTGATCTTTTAATTTTTTAGTCTCGGCTGGGTGCCTGTGGCTCAAGTGGCTAAGGCGCTAGCAACATACACCTAAGGTGGAAGGTTCAAATCCAGCCCAGGCCCACCAAAACAACATTGATGGCTGAAACCAAAAAATAGCCGGGTGTTGTGGTGGGCGCCTGTGGTCCCAGCTACTTGGAAGCTGAGGCAGGAGACTCGCTTGGGCCCAGGAGTTGGAGGTTACTGTGAGCTGTGATGTCACAGCACTCTACCCAGGGATAGCTTGAGGCTCTGTCTCAAAAAAAAAAAAAAATAATAATAATTTTTTAGTCTCAATTTCATTTATTTCTTCGCTGATCTTTATTATTTCTTTCCTTTTAATTTTAGGTTTGGTTTGCTTTTGCTTTTCTAGTTCCTTAGGATGCATTGTTAACTTATTGATTTGAAGCCTTTTTATTTTTAAAAAAAGTTTATTTTTAATTATTATGGGACATAATAGTTGTATTATTTATAGGGTATAATGTTTTGATACAGACATACAATGTGTAGTAATCAAATCAGGGTAATTGGGCCATCTGTCACTTCAAGGATTTATCATTTTTTTGTGTTAGGAACATTCTAATTAAACTCTTTTACTCCTTTAAATGTATACCATAGCTTACCTATTGGCTATTGTTACTTTGCTGTGCTATCAAATATTGTTCAGACCACTTAATTATTTAACTATGTTTTTGGACTAATTAACCATCTGCACTTTATTTCCCCCTCCCTACCACCCTTTCCAACCTCTGGGAACCAGCATTCTACTCTCTGTCTCCATGAGATCAATTTTATTTATTTATTTATTTATTTTTTGAGACAGAGTCTCACTGTGTTGCCCTTGGTAGAGTACCGTGGTGTCACAGCTCACAGCAACCTCTTAGGCTTAAGTGATTCTCTTGCCTCAGCCTCCCACGTAGCTGGGACTCTAGGCACCCACCACAACGCCCAGCTATTTCTTTTGTTGCAGTTGTTTACCTGGCCTGGGCCAGGTTCGAACTTTCCACCTTTGGTGCATGTGGCTGGGACCGTAACCAGTGTGCTACAGATGCCAAGCCATTTATTTAGTTCCCACATATGAAAACATATGTGACTTATCTTTCTATGCTTGGCTTATTTCATTTAATATAATATTTTCCAGTTCTATCCATGTAGTTGCAAATGAGTGGATTTTTATTCTTTTTTATGGCTGAATAATATTCTGTTGTGGCACTTTACATATTTATAAAGAAATAAATTTTCTTTATTTATCCACTGATGGATGCTTAGGTTGATTCCAAATCTTGCCTATTGTGAATAGTGCTGCAGTACACACAGGAGTACAGATATATTTTCATATACCGACTTCCCATCCTTTGGACGTATACCCAACAGTGGGACAGCTGAGTAATATAGTAGCTCTATTTTCAGTTTTTTAAGGAACCACCATACTGTTCTCCATTGTGGTTGCACTAATTAACACTTCTACCATCAGTGTACAAGGGTTCCCCTTTCTGTATATCCTCATCAGCATTCATTATTGCCTGTTTTTTTTTTTAATAACAGACATTTTTATTGGACTGAGATGATATCTCATTGCACTTTTGATTTGCATTTCTCTGATGACTAATGATGTTGAACATTTTTTCATATGTTTATTGGTTGTTTATCTTCTTTTGAAAAATATTTATGCATGTCTTTTGCCCATTTTTTTTTTTTTTTTTTTTAGACAGAGTCTCACTTTGTAGCCCTTGGTAGAGTGCCATGGCATCACAGCACACAGCAACCTCAAACTCTTGGGCTTAAGTGATCCTCTTGCCTTAGCCTCCCAAGCAGCTGGGACTACATTTGCCTGTCACAATACCCAGCTATTTTTAGAGAAGAGGTCTCCTTCTTGCTCAGGCTAGTGTGGAACTCCTGAGCTCAAGCAATCCATCCACCTCAGCCTCCCAGGGTGCAGTTTATCAGCATGAGCCATGGCACCTAGTCATTCTTTTGCCCATTTTTAAATTGGATTATTTGATTTTTTCCTATTGAGTTGTTTGAGTTTCTTATATATTCTAGTTATTACTCCCTTGTCAGGTGGGTAGTTTGCAAATATTTTCTCCCATTCTGTGGGTTGTCTCTTCAATTTGTTGATTGTTTCCTTTGCTGTGGAGAAGCATTTTAGCCTGATGTGATCTCATTTGTCCAATTTTTCTTTGGTTTCCTGTGCTTTTTGGCATCCAAAGTCCTGGAGCATTTCCCCAATATTTTCCTTTAATAGTTTGATAGTTTTTAGTCTTATATTTAGGTCTTTAATCCATTCCATTTTGACTTAATTTTTACATAGTGTGAAAGATAAGATCTTCGTTTCATTTTTCTGCTGTTTTCCCAGCAGTATTTATTGAAGAGACTGTCATTTCTTGGCACCTTTGTTGAAAATAAGTTCACTGTAAATGTACAGACTTATTTTTGTGGATTCTCCATTCTGTTCCCTTGGTCTATGTGTCTGTTTTATGTCAGTACCATACTGTTTGGCTACCACAGCTGTGTGGTATAATTTAAAGTCAGGTAATGTGCTTTGAAACTGTATATTGCTTTGGGTGGTATGGCCATGTTAACAATATTGATTCTTACAATCCATCAGCATGGAATATCTTTCCTTGTTTTTTATACCTTCAATTTCTTTTGTCAGTGTTTTACAGTTTTCATTACAGAGATCTTTTATTTCTGTGGTTAACTTATTCCTAGATGTTTTATTTTAATTATAGTTATTACAAATGGGATTATTTTCTTCATTTTTTTCAGATCATTTGCTGTTGGCATATAGAAATGGTACTTATTTTTGTATGTTGATTTTATATCCTGCAACTTTACTGAATTATCAGTTCTAATAGTATTTTTCTTTAGGTTTTTTTCTAGTTATAAGATCATGTCATCCTCAAACAAGGATTTAACTTCTTTGTTTCCAATTTGGATGTCCATTATTTCTTTCTCTTGTCTGATTGCTCTAGCTAGAACGTCAATACAATGTTTGATAACAGTGGTGAAAGTGAGTATCCTTGCCTGGCTTCAGATCTTAGAAGAAAGGCTTTTAATTTGTCCCTCTACAGTATGATACTAACTGTGGGTCTGTCATATATGAATTTTATTATATGTATGTTCCTTTTATACCCAGTTTTTTTTGAGTTTTCTTCTTTTTCTTCTTTTTTTAATTCTTACATTTATTTTTATCTAATTTTTATTATTTTTTATGGGAACATATTATGAGATTTTTTTTATTTTTTGATTTTTATTTTGTTTATTTTTCATTTGAGAGTTTTATCCTGAGTGGATGTCAAATTTTATTGAATGTTTTCAGCATCAGTTAAAATGATCAGATGGTTTTTGTCCTTTATTCTCTTGATATGATGTATCATATTGATGGGTTTGCATATGTTGAACCATTCTTGCATCTTTGGGATGATTCCCTCTTGATCAATCTTTTTAATGTGTTATTTAACTCAGTTTGCTAGTGTTTTATAGAGGAGTTTTGCATCTACATTCATCAGAGATATTAACCTATAGTTTTCTTTTTTCTCCTATGTTGTGTTCCCCTGTGACAGAGTTGCCCTGAGTTCCAACGTAAAACAATTTTCCCTTCCCAGCTACACAGATTCTCTCTCTACCCTGTGCTTTGGTGACACTGTCAGGAAATGGGGGAGGAGAGGCAGAAGCAATGCAAGACTGTCTTTCCTGTCCTCAAAAGCACCTCTTTCCCTGATATAATGTTAACACAAGGTACTGTGATCACTGGCCTGAATTTTGATTCCTCTGAAGGTGCTTTCTTAAATGGGTAATTATCGATTTTTGTGTTCCTATGAAAGAGTCTCTGGAGGGTTCTAAGTGGTCATCTTGCTGTGCTCACCCAAACACTCTACCCTGTTAGCACTGCTTTTTCTGTGTTCCATAGGTTTTGGTATGTTGTGTTTCTATTTCCATTTGGTACGTGGAATTTTTAAATTTCATTCTTAAATTATTTCTCCTCCACATTTATAATTCAGGAGCATGTTATTTAATTTTCATGTATTTGTATAGTTTTGAATGTTTCTTTTGTTATTGATTTCTAGTTTTATTTTATTGGGGTCAGATAAGACACTTGATATGATTCCAATTTTTTATTTTTTAATTTATTATTTATTTATTTATATTTGTTGAGACAGAGTCTCACTATATCACCCTGGGTAGAGTACTATGGCATCACAGCTCACAGCAACCTCAAACTCTTGGGCTTTAGTGATTCTCCTGCCTCAGCCTCCCAAGCAGCTGGGACTACAGGTGCTTGCCACAATGCTCAGCCATTTTCTGTTGCAGTTGTCATTATTGCTTTTAGCTGGCCTGGGCCAGGTTTGAACCTGCCACCCTTGGTGTATGTGGCTGGCACTGTAACCACTGTGCTACGGGTGTTGAGCCACTAATTCCAATTTTTAAAAATTTTTTGAAACTATTTTTCTGTCCTAAAATAATGTCCATCCTGAATAATTTTACATGTGCTGATAAAAAGAATGTGTATTCTGCAGTAGTTGGATGAAATGTACTGTGGATGTTAGGTTCATTTGGTCTGTGGTGCAGTTTATTTATATTTTGTTTTTGGTTGAGACAAGGTCTTACTGTGTTGTCTAGATTGGTCTTGAACTCCTGGCCTCAGTCCTCCTGCCTTGTTCTACCAAAGTTCTGGGATTACAGGCATGAGCCACCAAACCTGGCCATATGATACAGTTTAAATCTGATGTTTCTTTTTTGATTTTCTGTCTAGATAATCTGTCCAAAACTGAGAATGGAGGATTGAAGTCTCCAACTATTATTATAGTGGGGTCTCTCTCTTCCTTTAGATTTAATAGTGTTTGCTTTATACATATGGATGCACACATATTTAGAATTTTTATGTTTTCTTGCTGAGTTAACCCCTTTATTATTATATAATGTTCTTCTTTGTCTCTTCTTATAGCTTTTGACTTGATATTTGTTTTGTTTGCAAAAGCAAGCTACACCTCACCTGCTTGCTTTTGGTTTCTATTTTCTAAAATATCCTTTCCCATTTCATCACTTTTAGTCTATGTCTTTGTAGGTGAGCTAAATTTCTTGTAGATAGCATACAATTGGGTATTGATTTTTTTTTTTACCTTTTTTTCCTACCTTTTAAATGAGTAATTTAATCCATTTACATTCAAGGTTATTATTAATAGGTGAAGACTTACTCTTGTTGTTTTATTAATTGTTTTCTGGGTTTTGTATATCTTTTGTTTCTTATTTTTTCTCTTACTATTTATTTTTGTGGACAGGTGGTTTTCTGTGATGTTAAGTTCTGATTCCTTTCTCTTTCTCTTTTATGTATCAGCTTTACCAGTGAGTTTTATACTTCTGTTTTCATGATGGTAGTTATTTACTTTTTGGTTCGAGATGTAAGACTCCCTTGAGCATTCTTATAAGGATGGTCTAATGGTGATGAAATCCTTACTTTTGCTTGTCTGTGAAAGAGTTTATTTCTCCTTCATTTCTGAAAGGTAGTTTTTCTGTGTATAATATTCTTAGCTTGAAGTGTTTTTCTTTGAAAACTGTATTATTCCATTTTCTCATGTCCTGTAAGATTTCTTCTGAAAAACCTGTTTTTACTATAACAGTTATTTCCTTATATGTGACTTGATGTTTGTTTTTTTTTTTTTCTTTCTCTTGATGTTTTTAGAATTTCAGGCAAATCTGATCCAATCAGGGTTGGGGGAGATGGAGATACAGAGGCCAGGTGACTCCTCACTGCCCTCCTGGGCTTCCAGTCACCACAGGTGTCTCTCCATTCCTCTACCACACTCCAGGGCTCTTCCTTTAGTACTCCAGTCAAGTCTTAGCTGTTTATTTGTTGCTTTGGCTCTTTCTTGGGGGGGGGGGGTTAAGCACCAGACATCTGTATTTAGCCATCTTGATCCTGTCTTTTTTCTGTGTCATTGTTCTCTGCTAGTTTACTTCCTAGCCCTTGAATTATCCATCTCAGCCTCCTTCCTGGGGGTTCACTGTCAATGGACATTTGTTGATGGCCTTCTGAGCATATCAGTGGACATAATTTCCTACTGACTTTTCCACTTCTCTGTTCAACCTGTAAAATCCCTGTGGGGTAGCCCAAGTAGTCAATCCACCCTCTGCCCTCAGTCTTTGCATAGTGCTTGGCCCATGTTGCTTGGGATGACATGGGCAGGCCACCTCATCTTTCTTTGTTAGTTTACCACACAGAAGCTAAAAGCAGCATTTTTCCTTTTCCAGATTCTGAAAACTTAGAAGTGATTTCTAGCAAAATACTATATTCTGACAGTCTGAAGTCCTTTGGTGTTCCTTGAAGTGTGATTTTATCTCCACACCAGTTGCCATTATCACCGTCCACTTTTCCAAAGGAGATACATTTCCATTCATTTGAATTTAGAGTAAACACTTTACCATTCCTCAGGGAGGTGCAGTTTGAGCAGAAACAAAGGGAGTTAACAGAAAGGAATATTAATTAAATAGTCCACCCAAGATTGACGCTTTCTCAAGAGGCAGCATAATCTAATGAATAAAACATAACCTTTGGAAAACCTGTTTCTTCTTTTGGTCAGATTCTATCAATGACTTGCTGAGTGACCAATTGAGAAGTTTGTACTTTCTTGCTTCCTGGGAAGGACATCCATCCTCCTGTGACTCTAAGGACACACTTTAAGGGGGCAAACTTAGCAAGTAAAACATAGTGCTTAAATAATAATAAATTCAGCTTATTTGCTAAAATAATTTAAAATCTTGTTTTAAAGACTCTCAAGACTGTCATTTGGATAGAATTACCCATTTATTGAGCACACACTATGTGCCAGACAGTGGATACAATTTAATAAGACATAGTCCTTTCTCCAGAGAACTTTGTGGTTTAGTCCAAAGGGCAACACACATGAGCATCTACCATTTGGGAGAATGATAAGTGCTTATAAAGGAGCTATACATATATAAAGTTCCTGAAGATCATGGATGTTAATTCACTCAGCATATATTTGTGGAGTGCACACATGTGTCAGGCTCAGGGCTGGGCTCTGGGAGTATGGTGCTGTAATTACAGCTTACAGAAGGGCAGCGAAATAAGTAATTATAAAACAGACCAATATGCTTTGGGGAATTAATTCTAGTAAGGGAATCAAGGAAGGCATCTCACTTTGGAGGAAAGATGCTACCAGAAAGCAATCATAGGGAAGAGAGAAGAGAGAGAAAAACCTTCTAGGTGAGTTTACAGCTGACCAGGGGTGTGGAGGAAAGTGTGGGATCCACATGGCCAGGTGATTGCAGCTGAGATGTGTGGAAGAAGCTCTGCTGGACTCCTTTCCTCACAGTACACAGGGGGTGAAGCCTGTGAAATACTTGTGTTTCTGCATCACTGTCATGATTGGCACTGAAGGCCAGGAAGAGGTCCTGTAGGGGGAACTTGCAAGTCTAATTTCCACTGACCTTAGCTGTTGTAACTTTTGCCCTTGGTCCATTGGACAGACCACTGGGATTTGTTTGGCTGTATGTACCACCTGTGATTTTACACATCTGTCAGCTAAACAGAGATGCAGACACAAACCTGAGAACTGAGGCATGTTAGGTGGATTTGCCACACCCTTTGGAAGACTCTGAATGAATGGATTTTGTCAAGATATAAATGTAGCCTTTTTAATCAGTGATGGACATGCCTAGAATTTCCTACCAGTGTGGGCTGGCTGATTTTTGTACTGAGCTGGTTTTGGAGAAACTCACTGAGATATTAGAAGGGGTAGGGCAGCTTCAGAGTCTGGGAGGCTAGCTTGCTTATATGAACCCATGGCTGCTGCTGTGGGCAGCACAGGGACACAGTGGTGGGAACAACTGACTCAATTTTTTATTTTTTATTTTTTGCAGTTTTTGGGCAGGGCTAGGTTTGAACCTGCCACCTCTGGCATATGGGGCTGGCGCCCAACTCCTTTGAGCCATAGGCGCCACCCTGATTCAATTTTTTTTAAACAATAACCCAATTTTAAGCCAAAAGTGAGTATAGTCTAAGCCGGGTTAATCAATAGCTATGTATTCAGAACTTATTATATGCCGGATACTGGGACAGGCTCTGATGGTACAAAGATAACTAAGATGTGACCCAGCTCCCAATGGCACTTGCCATATAAATGGCCATAGCCTAATGTAATATTTTCCAGGGCTCTGAAGCCAGACTTTTCCAAGTTCAAATTCCTGCCCTATCACTTTACTATGTGATTTCAGGCAAGCTACTGAACCTTCAGTTACTTCATCTGCAGAACAGGGATAAGGATTGTAGGGTGGCTGAGTGTTAAATGAATTAACGTGTATGACAAGTTCATTACTGGGGCTGCTCTGTCAGGGTAGCGATAAGAAAGGCAGGTGCGCAGAGGAGGTAGGAGGGCTCTTGAGCATTGCTGACAGGGAATGGGTGTTTCATATGGTGCATCTTCAACCCACAAATGTGTGTGGATAGAAGGAGCAGGGGAATGATCTCACAGCTCCTGAGCATCCGGAAGAAAACCAATCAGCAGGGCCCCCAGTGGAGAACCTTCTTCCAGCCACACCCAGCTAGGGGTTTTCAAGTGTTCCTGGGGCAGAATAAACTGTGAAGTAATCTCGGAGCCTCACCGCAGGGCGTTTGGGGACTATCATTACTCATAAACCCACCGTTTAGTACTCCGCCTAAAATCCTCACTCCACGGGATTTACAAGTAAACCAAGCGTGTTTACTTTCCTCTAGATAAGGACTCTCTCTGGTAGCCATTACGGGAGGGCTTCGTGATGGCCCCCCTCACCACTGCAGCCATGTTTTGTGCTTGGAACAGATAAGAGACCAGAAAGCCTGATGCCGCTTTGGCCTGGTCGGCTTCTGTTTGGGAGTGCTGTATGTTCTACCTTAAGATTTCATTTTATCATTGGGTATTACTCACACTCCCATTGGGTAAATATTAGGATTTCCTTTTTACAGATGAGAAGGTAGAGAATTACTGAAGAATGTCCCTCGGAGGTTCTTTCTTCCTTTTTCAATGCTGTCCTAAAGCCAGGATGTTAAAATGTATACCTGGAGAGGCTTTCTGGGTTCGTGCTCATCTGGGTCTCCCTCACGTCTCTCCTCTGATGAATAGGAGCCTTTGAATTACAGTCCTGGGCAGTGGTGACCCCAGCCTCAGGCCATGGCCTGGGATCTCAGGGCCTGTATCCAAAGGCTGATGAGTCCGCATTTAGTGTCCTCCTGCCCAGCAGACTGAGAAACACAGGCAGAGACATGTGTCTGTGGCCAGGGATTTGAGTGATTGTGATGGGTATTAATGGAAACAAGCCTTGCTAAGCAAGACTTTCCTTTCTTAAATCACAAGTTTCCCTACAATTTTGTTATTATTCTACAATAGTACTGTTAAAAGCTGCAGACTAAATATTCTCATAATGTAGTGGTTCTCAACCTTCCTAATGCTACGACCCTTTAATATAGTTCCTGTGGGTCATGACGCACAGGTTGAGAACCGTTGTCTTAATGTATATATGACGATTATCTATTGCTAAATAACTGTACATAATTGGCTTAAAACAGCAATCAACATTTACTATGTTCCGCAGTTTCTTTCTTTCTTTTTTTTTTTTTTTTGAGACAGAGTCTCACTATTTTGCCCTTGATAGAGTGCTGTGGCGTCACAGCTCACAGCAACCTACACTCTTGGGCTTAAGTGATTCTCTTGTTTCAGCCTCCCAAGTAGCTGGGACTGTAGGCACCCACCACAACATCCAGCTATTTGTTGTTGTTCTTGTTGGTGCCACTGTTGTTTGGCAGGCCTGGCTGGTTTCAAACCTACTGACCCCAGTGTACATGGCTGGCGTCCTAGCCACTGAGCGGCAGGTACCAAGCCTGTTCCACAGTTTCTGAGGGTCAGGAGTTTTGTAGCTGCTTGGCTGGGTGATTCTGGCCCAGGGTCTCTCATGAGTTACAGTGAAAAGATGTCGATTCAGGCTGTGGTCATTATAAGGGTCTATAGGGGATCTACTTCATGGGAGACTGTCAAGTTCGAGCTGAATGTTGGCATGAGGCCTCTGTTCCTCACCACATTTACTTCTGCATAGCACTGTTTAAGTGTCCTTGTAATATGGCAACTGTATTCTCCCAAAGTGAGTGATCCAATTAAGGGTGGGGCAGAGGCCTAGCCTTCAAAGTCACACGCTTTTTTTCTGTAATATCCTACAAGGGTATCAGTCACACAGGTCCGCCCCATTCAGTGTGGAAGGAGATTACACAAATACAAATTACCAGGAAGCAAGAGTTATTGGGGACCACACTGGAGGCTGACTACCACACCCAGGAAAGCATATACTTAGCAAGTCAGCATAAATCCAAACAACAAGATTAAAGGCGTCTCACAATGTAAAAAACAAAAGTGTCTTTGGGAACAGGTAAAACTACCTTCACTGCACTTGCCACATGCAAAGTGGTATGCAAATGTAGTCAAGTGACGTGGCTTAGAACAGCCACCGGGCAATAGCATCCTGAGCCCTGAAGACAGAACGGAGATTTATTTAGCAGCATTACCAAGGAAATGTGGCTGAGCTATATTGATCCACATGATGGGAGACCCATTTCCAGCCTTATCCAGGTAAGACGTACGCCTCTCACAGGTAACTTTGGGTGAAACATATAGCAAGAAGCAGCAGGATAAAGCAGCTACTTAAGGATACACATCATGGTTGCATATATCAATATCACATATAATATTTTATAATGTACTCATTTATTTAAAATTTAAAGTATGTTATGAACCCTTTTATTGTATGTTGCATCCTGATGGTGCTTGAAGGAACTCTACAAGGGCACACTCCAGATCCTGATACTTCCCTGCCCTTATTAAAGGGAGCTTTGGTTCGGTGCCTGTACCTAGCTCAGCCGCTAGGGCTCCAGCCACATACACTGGAGCTGGTGGGTTCGAATCTAGCCCGGTCCCGCCAAACGACAGTGACAACTACAACCAAAAAATAGCCGGACATTGTGGCAGGCGCCTGTAGTCCCAGCTACTTGGGAGGCTGAGGCAAGAGAATTACTTAAGCCCAAGAATTTGAGGTTGCTGTGAACTATGATGCCACAGCACTCTACTGAGGGTGACATAGTGAGATGCTGTCTCAAATAAATAGATAAATAAATAAAAATAAAAGAAAAGGGGATTTAGGTAGACAGCATAGATGGATGAGCTCAAGGGAACACTGAGGGCAGTATCAACCCACTGGGCACTGGCCAGCCTGCCTCCATCAGAACAGCACTCACTCACTAGAGTTCTGTCTGCCTAAGGCGCTTCAGCAGCTCAATCATGAGGACGGCGGGAGCAGGAGCCTGCAATCTGTAGTTGTCAGGTACCATCAGGCTCAGTCTTCTCAGTCCTGACGTAAGGGCCTTGTCCTTCTCAACACATCCTCTTGTTGCCTTAAGCCCCAAGTTAAAAAACCTTTCCGGCCTCATAAATATACACATGAAACCAAAGGACCACTTTGACTATGCAGACATCTGAGCTCAGGGTTAGTCCGCTATTTTGAAGTTAACCCAGTTCTAGAGGTTTATTTTGTCTATATTTTACCTGTGAACTTGTTGCTGTATGTATTTGAACACAATAAAAATCATAGTCCTTTAAAAATTTTCTGTGACTCAAGTTTTAGTGAGAAAGACTGCTCTTGCCTCCAACAATTGAGGTTTTATTTTATTTATTTATTTTTAGTGTTTAATTTTTCTATTTTTTGACATTGAGTCTCTGTTTCCCAGGCTAGAGTGTTGTGGTATCAGCCTACCTCACAATACCCTCAAACTCCTGGTTTCAAGTGATCCTTCAGCCTCAGCCTCCCAAGTAGCTGGGGCAATAGGCTTGTGCTACTACATCTGGCTTATTGCCAGGGTCTTGCTCTTGCTCAAACTGGTCTCCACCAGGCTCCACCAATCCTCCTGCCTTGGCCTCTCAGAGTGCTAGGATTACAGGTGTGAGCCACCGCTCCTGGCTCTTCCTCCAACAATTGAGGTTTTAAGTGAACAATGATTTGTGTGTTCTAAAGGGCTAGGCTCCTGAGAAGGCCCCAGGGAGTTCTGGAACACCTGAAGGCAGTCAGATCTTGTGGCTTACAGACAAAAAAATGCTGGCTCAGGACAAAAACTAAACAAACAAGTAAAGTCGAGCCCCTTATGAAGGAAGGCAGGGCTGTAGGAAAAGTTGAGAATATCTTTTCAATACCTACTGTGTATCTAGCACTGTACTCGTGTTATCTACTAGAGTAATTGGTGACAAGTAAAATTTCCTCCATGAAAAATCAACTCTGCCCCTTTATCCAGAAACATTACTACCCTAAGAAAGGAAGGAAATGCTGGAAAACAGAGTAATGTTATAGAGGAGTCCCAGGCCTTTAGGCTGTACAAACTTCGTTTGCTCACTGTTGTGGACTGAATGTTGTATTCCTCAGGCTCATGTGATGAAGCCCTCACCCAGTGTGGCTGTATTCAGGCACACATAGGGCCTCAAGCAAGTAATTAGGGTTAAATGAGGTCATGAGGGTGGGCTCCTAATCTGATAGGATTAGTGTCTTTACACAAAGAGACACCAGAGGGTTTGCTCTCTCTGTATACATCATGTACCTAGGAAGGGCCATGTGAGCACACAGCAAGAAAGTGGTCCACAACCCAGGGGCTGAGTCCTCACCAACATTAACCTTGCTTGCACCTTGATCTTGGACTTCTAGTGTCTAGAATTGTGAGAAAATAAACTTGTGTTGTTTAAGTCACCTAGTATATGGTATTCTGTTGTGGCAACCTAAACAGGCTAGTACACTTAGAAATCTCCATTTCCTAAAGCAGAAGGTGGCAAACTTTTATACAAAGGGCCAGGTAGTAAATACTTCAGGTGTTCTAGGCCATACGGTCTCTGTCTTGGCTATTTGTTTTTGCTGTTGCAAGTTGAAAGAAGCTGTAAGTAACACAGAAATGGATGCACATAGGGCCGTGTTTCCATAGAACTTTACTTATGGGCCCTAAAATTTGAATTTCATGTAACTTTCAAATGTCTTGAAATATTCTTATTTTGATATTTTAATAAACTTTAAAAAATGTAAAAATCAATCTGAACCAGAAGCCTATAAAAAAACACAGTGGCAGGCCGTTGGCTATAGTTTGTTGACCTCTGTCATAAAGAAAAACCCTCTTGCTATATGGATATACCATATCCAGCCATATGCTAGCTGGATATGCCAAATCATGCCTGAGGAATAATAAGCCTCGAGGGGGAAAAATGAGCTTCAGGATAGAAATCTTTACTGTATTGACTCTACAGAAACAGATTGTCATCTATAAACCTAAATATTTTTTTACAACCTCTATGCTGGCTGACCTGTTTTCAGAGTATTAAATAGATCAAACAGTAGGTTAAATAACTTGTTTTCTAAATCCTCATTCAAAAATTTGAATATATTCAGGATTTTCATGAGATAGAAAGGTGAACTTGAATCTGTCAGGCAGCTGCTGAGACACACATCTTCGCAATTACCTTCATTCATAGCTCTGCGGGCCTCAGAGGTAGGAGCTAATAGTAGGGGCTTGTGGTATGTGTGAGAGCTGGTGGTAAATTTTTAAATCCCCATGTGCACTTTGTGTGCTGTTTGTATTCAACTTTACCTTTCTCTGAAGAAACCAAGCCATCCCACCTGTTGCCCTCGACAGGGGGAACCACCCTGAATGGGATTTCCTTTATTACCAGGTCTTTTCCATTTAGGGAGCATTTGCCATAGCCATATCCTGAAAACCAGCAGACCCAAAGAGATAGCAGACTGCACTGTACAGAGATCTTTAGTAAAAGGAAAAACACTTAGCAAAGAGAGGCATGGAGGAAATGGGAGAGGAAAGAGAGGAGAAACTAGCTGTTTCAGCCTTTATTGAAGGAAAACATTGAAAATTAAAAGCATGTTGATATTCCTGGGAAATCACATTGCCTAGGAGCCCACCTGATATGTGAAAAGGCAGTGTGAGGTTCACCTGCCATGCTTAATCTCTGGTTTCCCACCAGCCATCCAGTCTTTCTTTGATGAACAGAGCTTTCTTTTAAGTAAACAGTTAAGGCCTAATTGGATCATTGGTGTGGTGTCACAGTAATTAATGAACAGCCTGGAGTAGTTACATAAATGTCAGTCTGAGGTCTACCAAGTACTGCGGGGAAATCAGACGGGGCTGTGGGATCCAGCCAGTGAGCCTGGTGCGCAATTGTTCTTGAAGATAAGGAAGAAATAGCAGGAATATCTCCAGGATACATGGTGTATTATCCAGAGGTTAAAAAAAAAAAACAACTTGACAATAGACAACTAGTGATTAGGGCTTTATTATTATGCTTAGCTAAGAATAGATTATGATGACCCCAAAGAGGGAGTGCAGTGTTCTTATTGATTTTATGTCTTGTTCATTGGTTAGGACTGGGATACAGAAACCAAACGGAGCTAGTTTAAGCCTAACAAAGAAATTCATAGTAAAGACGCAGGGGTGTTTTGCTGGAATCCAAGAGCAGAAGTGCAGCTAGATTTCTGGAAAGAAATAGCCTCAAATTGGAAAACTTGGTGTATTCTCCCCACGTTGCCTGCCTCTGTTTTCCACAGAGCCATTGTCACACTTCGTTTCTTCTTCCTGGAAGTTTTCTCCACTGCTGTTCTAGTAAATGTCTAAAGTTCAGTTGTCTGGTGAAAGAAAAGCCTTGATTTGGAGAGGCTGCCGATTTCCGTGGTGTAAATACTCCCACTATGGCTGATTCTAAGCTACAAACCTGTAGGCAGAGTTGAGAGGAGATGTGTAGTAGCATTACATAGTATTCCTACAGATTTATGGATGTAAATAATCTCAAGAGTATAGCTAATAATGAAGTGTATTGAAATAATTAGGAAGTGATGGGTCCTGAGTAGTTAATAACTTTGTTTTTAATCTAAGTTTATGTAATTTAATTTTTAATAATGGCTGTGTTAACAATTTTGGCTTGCAAATTTCCCGATAATTTTATAACCAACCCTTGGGAATCGGTAGATGGGAGCTGCTTCTGGCACACTCCCCACTTCAGTGCATGACACAAGGCAGCATACAGCTGCCCATAGCTGCCTCTCCCTGAGAGACCCCCAAACAGCCTCAGGCCCGATTACACATTCCAGGGAGAGGGAATCTTGTTTGGGTGAACCTGAGTCGGGTGTTCTTATTTGGCAAGTCAGCTCTGGCTGGAGATGGAGTAGAGGCTCTTCTTTCCTGGAAGGGGCAGGAATACTGACCATGTTAAAAGAATTTCCATCCGCTCCCATGTTGGTAGTAAATATTCAGAGGGTAGCATTTGTTCAGGATTTGTTGTGTACCAGGTATTTTCTCATTTTATGTTCAGGATTCTGTGATGTGGGTATTATTGTCCCCATTTTTCAGATGAGGAAACTGAGGGCCTTAGTGATTTATATGGCCAATAAATTACAGAACTGAAATTCATATCCAGTTCATATCCAGGCTCATTCTTACCCCAAAGCCTTCTCACCAGCAAGGTTACCTCTGATTCAGAGATATCATGCAACATGGGATGCTTGACCAACAGTAATACAGGTCCTAAACTTGGAGAGGAACTGGGATAGAGGAAAAGAGGAGAATTTGAATAAGAGAAATGAGAGCAAAAGCATGTATTATTTTTACTCAAAAAAATAATCTTGCAGCCGCTGCTTCTCTGTCTTCTTCTAATCTCTGGGGGTGAGAGGCAGACACTGATTTCATTGTAATGTAGGGTTTTGCTGCAGATCCTGTGGAGTTGAATAGGGGTGTGGATGCTCATTTTTACCTTATTCATTGTTTGTCTCCCCATCACTTTTGTGTGCTTCTGCCCCCAGGTTTTGGGCTCAGTTAATTCTTCCTGCAATTAGCATTCATGGTCAGCTAAGCAGAACTAATGCAACAACCGTTTTTCCTTTGAAGGTTATATTACACGTTTCCAAGGTCCTGCGGAAAAGGCTCTTTATGAATAAGATATTCTTGACCATCTCTAGGAATTTAATTTTCCCTTTTCTGGATTTTTCAATTGAATTCTTTAATGTGATTCCCCAGGAAGCACCCAGAGCCTCATACACACAGGATATAGTCAAATTGTTAGTATTTTAAAATGTTTCCTTCTCTGGGGGTGTAGGACCGGAGTTTACATCTCCGCTCGTCTTAGAGGGGCTATCTATTCATTTTACTGGTGCCTCTGATATATGTATATTATTACTATAAATTGCTCAGTTAAAAAAAAAGCCCACTCATTCAAAATAGATATAAAGAGGGGGCTGAGAGTTCTGAGTTCTGATTATTTCAAAACTATATGCACCGATTGCACGTAATGCCCCAGATAGTAAAAACAGCAAGAAATATCCCATAAAAAAATTCTATGAGTTTTTTTTTTAGAAGAGTGAAGTATGGCTTTTTCATACTGAATGCATGATACTGTTTAATACTTTAAATGGCCCAACATAGTCAGGAAATTCAGTTAGCTGCTTTGGAAAAATTCTAATGACTCCAAAATAATGGCATAAATCAGCAAATTTAGAGACATTTAAGTGTAGCTTAACATAGCAAACACATACCTTCTCTTGGCTGTTCAGCTTTTAAGATATGCTGACAACACCATTTTGTCCCATTTTGTTTGTTTGTTTGTTTCTTTCTTTCTTTTTTTCCAGTTTTTGGCCAGGGCCCGGATTCAACCTGCCACCTCCAGTACATGGGGCCGGCGCCCTACTCCTTTGAGCCATAGGTGCCGCCCCCCACCTCACCATTTCTTTCCTTTTTATCCTCTTTATATTAATAAAAATAGCATGAGAGTTTCAACTGATGATCTTCAGAGGTTTATTAGGTTATTAAATATGAAATGCCTGATTTTGAATCAAAGTTTAGTTTATTGTATCTCAAACAAAAAGCAGGTAGTGCCTAAACTATTGACACAGTTTTGCCATCTTAATGGTAGCTCGCTCATTTAGGGCAGCAGCAAAGAAGCGTGGAGAGCAAGTGGCAGTGAAATTGAGAAAGGCAGCTCGGCGCCTGTGGCTCAAGTGGCTAAGGCGCCAGCCACATACACTTAAGGTAGTGGGTTCAAATCCCACCTGGGCCCGCCAAACAACAATGACGGCTGAAACCAAAAAATAGCCAGGCATTGTGACTGGTGCCTGTGGTCCCAGCTACTTGGGAGGTGGAGGCAGGAGACTTGCTTGAGCCCAGGAGTTGGAGGTTGCTGTGAGCTGTACAGCACTCTACCCAGGGGGATAGCTTGAGGCTCTGTCTCAAAAAAAAAAAAAGAGAAATTGAGAAAGGCGTTTTTCACAGCTTGTTGAGAACTGAATATTTTGCTTTGCAAGAAGTGGTCCAAAGCCTGGAAGAAGTGTAATTGGTTGGTGCAAGATCTAGTGAATATAGTGAATGACGGGAGGGTTTCCAAGTACAACTTCCATAATTTGAGCAGGATATGTGGATTCTGTCTATATTGTCTTACAAGAGGGTTGGCCTGTCTCTAGTGACCAGTCTCGGCTCTTCATCATAAGCATCCTCATCATCGCATCCAACTGGCTGCAGTAGACATCCACTATAATGGATAATACTACAGCTTCAGGTTTCACGAAGCTGCAGTGGATAATACCAGTGCTGGACTAAACAGACACCATGAGCTTTGTTTGACCTGTATTCAGTGTGGATTGTGTTTTGGCCTTTCATCTTTATCCAACCATGTGCCAAACATTTGCGATTGCCAAAAAGAATCCATTTTTCGTCACACGTCATGGTGTAGAATTGGCTCGCCTTTAGGTTGTGACAGCAAAGAAAGGCAAGCTTCAAGACGACTTCTCTCTAACGCTCGTCTAAGTCATGCAGAATCCGTCCATCCTGCTTCTTGACCTTGCCAATTTGTTTCAAATGATCCAGTATTATTGGAATAGTAATGCCAAAGCTTGCTGCTAATTCACACACAGGTTGGGAGGGACTCGCTGTCACTACAGCTTTCCCCTCATCATTATCGTCCCTGGTTTCAGGTCACCCATGTGGCTCATTTTCATGATTTAAATCACAGAACCGAACTTCTCAAACCACTGACATACCGTGTGCTGATTAGCCACATCCTTCCCAAACATTTTGTTGATATTTTGAGTTGTCTGTGCTATATTTAAATGTTCCACAACATAACTCATATTCAAAAATAACACAATGTTTTGGCTTAAACAATGGTTTCACAAAAATTGCTCTAAAAACAGTTGAAAGATAATCAGAAGCCAAAATGTACATTCGAAAGAATGAGGACATACCTTCACAATAAAAGTAAAACAAGAGGTGTCAAAGTAAAATGTCAGAGAGATCAACTGTCAAACTTAGTACTTGCCGAAATTGGATATTTCATACTTAATAACCTAATGAAGTGATGTTACATGAACAAACAAAATCTAAGAGCAAAGTAATACCTTACTTTTAAAAAGATGTCTTAGGCGCTGCCTGTGGCTCAAAAGGGTAGGGCCCCGGTCCCATATGCCGGAGGTGGTGGGGTCAAACCCAGCCCCTGCCAAAAACAGCAAAAAACCCCAAAAAACTAAAACTAAAACTAAAATAAAAAGATGTCTCTATTTCTTAGTTTCTGAATTATAATATCACATTTTGTTTACATTTTTTCTTTTCAAACTAAAATATTTTTTCTTATTTTGAAAACTACACTAGAAGATCGGCGCATGGCCTACAGATATATGAAAAAATGCTCACCATCCTTAATCATCAGAGAAATGCAAATCAAAACTACTTTGAGATATCACC
>NW_003852470.1:9057355-9161527 GCF_000181295.1 Otolemur garnettii | reverse complement strand
CATGGAAGAAGCCCAAGTGCCCATCGATCCATGAATGGATCAACAAACTCTGGTATATGTACACCATGGAATACTATGCAGCCATTAAGAAAGATGGAGACTTTACATCCTTCATGTTCACATGGATGGAGCTGGAAAATGTTCTTCTTAGCAAAGTGTCACAAGAATGGAAGAAAAGTATCCAATGTACACACCCCTATTATGAAACTAATTTATACCTTTTATATGAAAGCGATAACCTAATAACAGCCTAAGAATACGGGGAGGAGGGAATAGGTGGAGGGAGGGGGATTGAAGGGATCACTTCTGAGGTTTATCTTACAAGGGTACAAGTGAATCTTTCTAAGAGTAGAATATGAACATTTTAACACAATAACTAAGAAAATGACATGAAGGCTGTGTTGACCAGTTTGATGGAAGTGTTTCGGATTGTGTGTGCACATTGTACCCCAGAAGTGCATTAATGTACATAGTTACCATTCAATTAAAAAAAAAGAAAACTACACTTAATCATTTGACAACAGTGAGTCTTATGGCCACAAGGTTGTGTTTCCTGTTTTTCTTTGGCCACTAGGGAGCTCTGAGCCAAAATTTTGGCTGGCCTCTAGCAATTTATAGGACCCCATGCTGCTGAACCAGTTGTATAGACCCTCCATGTCACCCTCACTCTATTCTCTCTGATTTGACAAATTTCTGTATTTGTTGTTTGTTATAAATTTTTGTAAGCTCCTACTTCATTCTTCTACCTTTTGACAAGATAAGTTGAGCAACATAGAGTGTGATACTAAACAATTGCCCACTGAGAAAGTGGTGAAGGCCTCCCCAAACCCCTAAGAAGGTCCCCATATTTCTGCTGGGTTTGAGGTCTCCCACCCAGACATCTCTGCCTGTCGGGCAGGGGACCTCAACCCAGCTCAGAGATCACAGTCTACACACCCTCCTGTGGTGAAGGATGCACATACATACAAATTAAAAAATGTCTCTTTCTCCTCCTCCTTTCTAAGGAGTTGTCCCCAGAGACCACATCCACTTCAAGGGAATATTGCCCCTTGGTGTCTAGTGCCCATTGCCTAGCCTATGTAATGCCTTCCCCTTGGGGGAGAAAGGAAAGGAGGTCTCATTTGGAAATATTCATTTTCTCTAGAGGATTCACTTTAGAAATGGAATAATCCCACTGCTGCTTCTGGAAGAAAAAGTAAAGGAGCGTTTTCTCTCCTAAAATCTGTTTAGTTAATACGATTCCTAAACAAACACATGCACATACACACACACATAAAATGCAAGGCTGTTATTTGCTCTGATTAAACATAAAATCCATTCTCTTGCAACATACCAAATGGCTTCCCCCTGCAGCCCCCAAGAATGCTACACATGTGTAATTCAGTCCCCTCACTGTTCATTTCTAAAAAAAAAAAAATCTGTCGATAGATTTTTTTTTTTTCTTCAAAATGTGTGGCTAGGACAGCAGAAATTTCCAACGAGTCAAGTACAGGTGATTAAAGCTTGCAATGTAAATCAGTTAACATCTGTAATTTTCCTTGTTCTCCAATGCTATTAGTTATTTCAAGGGTAAAAAAGGATGTTTTACTTAATTTTTTTGAATCTTACTAGGTACCCGTAACTTAACTTAATGATTTGTATAAGTGATAGTAATTGCTGGGACTACAGTTGAGTATTATTAGCTATAAAATGAACATGGTTATATGTCCAACAGAACTAGCAAGGGACAGAAATGCAGTTGTATCCAAGAGAAAATAATTACAGCAATAATCAGTGTAATTCATGATAATGGCTGAATTGAATTTCACACCATAGCTCCAAGCACTTACATTTAATGAATGTAGTTTGTGCTTGTTTACTAAAAAGGTTTTTAGCAGAAAATCGATAATGTAACTTCAGTGTTTCTAATTGCAAATGCAATTATTTTTTTTTTAAAGTAGTGGTTCAATAAGGATTTTGTAGAGAAAATTGAGGTATGTGAGTGCTGCAAATGCTGGCGCTTTAATTAGTTACCTGTACATTAGTGCTATGGTGCCTTAATATCTATTTATTACAACATATTGATTAAAATGGATTTGTATTCAATTTTAAGGCTAGCTAATGTAATGGACATTGAAACTTTTCTGGAAGCATTGGCTGGGATTACAACATGTCACTGGGTAATGAGGCTTTCTTCAAGGGGTGATTTCAGAAATCATTTTATAAACCCGATGGTAGGGCCCAGGATTGGACGGCTAGGACACGCACCAGTTTCCATGGAGCCAGTGGCAGGACGAGGGTGGCTTTATTATAAAACAGGAGCTGTGAAGATTGATAAAATCCTTACATATTCTTGCTTATATGGGCTAACTTCTGTTTGTACCTTTATCCAAGCTGAAGATGTGCCTAAAATGGTTATTCTGGAGTCGCTGATTATCCAGAGTAAAATCCTTCGACAGACTTCTGAGGGTAGGGATCACGGTTAGTTTACTGTGGCCCCCTTATTCTGAAGCAGCTGTGGGAGAGTGCATGGTCTCAGGTGGCAGGCTTTTGAGTAAAGCAGCCAGTGGACTCTATTTGGGGCAGCATCCCTGGTTTATGCAGATGGTAGGTGGGTGGAGTAGCATCCTATACCTCTCTGGATTTCTTGCTCAGAGCTACCCCTGAACCCAACCTTCATTGCCCGCTTGCTTACGTAGACATTGTCACCATCACACCACTGCCACCACCATCATCACCCCCATCCTCTTCTTTGATGTCTTATTTCCATGGTGTGCACTGGATGTAGGATATAGGCTGTTGAGCATCATGTAAGCTTTATCCTAGCACAGAGGTTGCAGATTAACTCTTGATAAACTGAAAATCCTTTGATAGCCTACATTCTAAATATGCATATTCACTGGGGGTTTCTAACCTTGCATTGATGATATCCTGTCACTGTCTCAAAACAAAATTAATTATGAACTTGAGTATTTTGAGTAGGGAGAAAGGAGCCAGTTTGTGTATTGTAAGTTTATAAGCAATATGGATATACTATTGAGATGCAAAAGGTTTTAAAGTCCTGACTCACACAATATTGCAAGGGGTCTATGTGAAAAGCAGGCCTACCTGCAAACGTGAACTCTAGTGGGGTCTTCTGTCACAGAAGGAGGAGGCCAGTTGAGTTCCTGAACCCCCCAAACCAGGTCTGTGGTGCTGGTTTTTCAAGTAACTGTCTCCCCACCTTCAAGTGCCTGCTGGGTTCCCACCATCTCCAGGAAGACTTTTCTAGAAATGCAGGGCCTATGGGTCACTCCTGTGCTGCATTTTTTGTGCATCAAATGTGGGGGACATACAGGAAGGAAGTACTTCTTGAATACCAGGTACTGTGCTAAGCATCTCGCTTAGATCATCTCCTACTTTTTATAGCAACTCTTTGAGCCAGGCAGCATCGTTACTTTCATTTTATAGATGAGGACAGTGACACTCAAAGAGGTTAAGTCAATGGCCCAGACACAGCGGGCCAGGAAGGCAAAGGAGGCTCTGGGGTCCAGGGCTCCCCTGTGCACCTCCCTGGCTCTCCACCGTCCATCCTGTGTGTTCAGCATCAACTCTACCCCATTATTAGGTCACACGATCAGTTTATTTTTCTCATATCTAAACAAAAAACTAAATTTCCCTCTGTCCCCTTTTCCTCCCTCGAGTCCTGGTACCCTGCCCATAAATCAGTAAATGTCAGGTAAGCGAAGATGTCAAGGTGCAGACAGTGTGCTGCCTTCCACGTTGGGTGTGAACCCTGCATGGTGTCCCTGGAGTCTGGAGGCAGGGTGCATGGCCTGGAGCTTGTACACATGCCCTTCTCAGTGTGCTGAGGCCATGGTGGCACTGGCATGATAGCACACATGTGTGACTTCCATCTTCATGGGCCCCTCCCAGAGAGGAAGCAAGATGGAGAGCTGGTGTGCAGTGCTTGTTCAGAGCAGGATGATGGATGGGAAGCAGGGCTCCAGTCCACCTGCACATCGACCGTGTGCCCTCTGGGGAGTTCCTTCACTTCTTGGACCCCATGTGTACATCTGCATGGTGGAACCACCATCCCTGCCTGGACTCTACTGGGCTTGTTGACAAGGCCAGATGGAGTCTTTTATTCTTTCTGCATTTTGGAAACTTTAAAGTGCTTGAAAAGGGTACGAAATCCATCAAGTTAGGGAAGAGGATAAACAAAAGCCACTAGAGGAAAGGGGTTTCTGGTATATGATTCAGTCCAATCCGCAGGAAATCGGCCCCTGAATGTCCCATCTTTTGCCACTTCTAACGAGGAAACTACCCAAGCTTTGGAGGAATGGAATCATTCCTCTATGGATTGAAAAGCGAATGCTTAGCCTAGCTTTCTTCATCCTTTTTGGCACGTGGCATATGTACAATATGGCTCCATGGAGCCATGGCCTGGAGGAATGAGCTGTCTGCCAGACTGGAAAAGACAGACACTCTGTTTGACCAACAAATGTATAGAAAATAGTGGCCAGTAAGTAGCAATTATGTAATAATCTTATCCAAAGAAAATGTGGGCTCAAATTAAGATGATTTCACCGGGAAAACATTAAGGTATACAAAGAGTTCTTAATAAATAGAAATAAATAGTGCAGGTTTTATGCCGTGGTTATTTTCGATGGTTATCTGCCCTTGCCTCTGCTGCTCAGGCTGCATTTTCCACGGGGCTCAGTGCGGCATTTTGCTCTACAAAAACAACTAGCTCCTTTCCAGCCAATGATTACTTGTAATTATGCTTTCCCCTGCTATTATTCTAATAGACCTGTCATGTTGCTCGGAGGACTCTGGCATTTGGAATATACGACGGCTTTTATGGATGGACTGCTGGAACACTTAATATAGCTCTATTTTTGAATTATCAAGTTCTATCCTTTTGAAGTCTGTGTTAGTGGAACTCCTATTTATGAGATGTGCTGTGCTTAAAGGTTTGCTATTGATGAAGAGGTCCAACAGAGCCTTTATCGTAAGCGCGGCAGCATTCTCCCTGAGAGATAAATAGCCGTGCTAAAAGGTATGGTGTGTACCTAGGCTGCAAATTACCAGCCAAGTACCACATAACAGTGTACTTCAAAAATACCTTTATGCTTCTTGTTTGTTCTCTTTTCCATAGAGATGAATGACATTTCTTGAAACACAGAGGGTGGAAGCATGCTGGTCATTGTTGGTCATCAACGTTAATTGGGTTTGTTCTGGTACAGGGTATCTGAGTAGGTGCACAGAAGTGGCTTATATCCCCTTGAGCTTGCTCCTTTGAAAATTTGCTTTTCTTTAAGTTCCTTAAAGCTAAGGTAGAATTGGCTGAATTCAAGCACTTTTTGGAGGGGAAAGAGGGTTTATGAAAAAGGATAATTCTGCCTGTTATGGAGAGTCCAAAAAACCCCACTGGGGGCAGAGCAAGGGCCAGTGGCTTTGGGTGGTGGTGTGTACAAAGAGTGGGCTGTGATGCTTTCCTCCAGCAGAGGTCTTAGAAAGGGGAGGCCTAATGTAGAAGTTGTCGTCAGAAGTGGTCCCCAAGGGTCTGATTATCTGGGCAATTTGATGGGCAAACCAGCCAGCAGGTTGGTTGGGAGTTTGCATTGGTAGCTCAACCAGGTTGCCCTCTTGTGAGCCCAGCTACTCCAAGATTCTAGCAGACATTCCAGAAGCAGATACAATTCCCTTGGCAGCCAACATTGCAAACACAGCAGCAGGACCGTGCAGCAGGACCGTGCAGCAGCTCTGGACCATGTGGCAAGAATTTATATTGATTCCTAGAGAAGGCAGGCTGTTGCTCCGAGTGCTCGCCTGGTGTTTTTCATTTGGAACCTTCATGCATCAGAACCTTGACTACACGCTCCCTGTCTAATTCATCTTCACTCATACATTTTACCATTACGGATAGCCTTCCCCCTAAGCTTCTCTATTTACTAGCCGGTGTGACAGATGGCAGCAACTCTGAGCCATGTTAGATGGCATTTGTATGGCCCTGGTGCCAGAAGCATTCTAAGCGCTGGTGTTGCATATTTATTGATCTCCATATTCCCAATAATCTGATGCCCGTCACATTTGACAACATTATGTGGAGAGGTCAGCTAGATGGGGCTAATGAAACTGTTGCCAAGATGGATGTTGTTTTCCACAACATTACCCTTGCAAATAGCTGTCAGTGGGGTATTTCACTGTCGGGCGAGGCATTTGAGAACCTTCGTTGTTTTTTTTTTTTTTTTAAATAGTTGACGTTAACATTAAACAAAACCCGAAGCTATTAAATCTTAGTATTTATATACAATAGAAAACATGGAAGCCCTGGCATCTTTCCAAATGAAAATCTTATTAACAGACATGATGCTTGTGGCAAAGTCCTCAGCAATTGGAAATTGGCTTGGCTGTCTAAAATGTTTGACGAATTAGCCCGAGATGATGTGAAGGACCAAATGGGAAATGGCTGAAGTCTGGAGGATTAAGCTGGCAAATAGAAAGGCTTGCTGCAGTCCGGAGGCACACAGCGCCTGGCTGCTTCCAAGCTTTCATGCTGCTGTGAGCAGCTGGTGCAAAATGCACTTAGGTTTAGATAAAGCTTTATGGGAAAAAAGGAAGGAGGAGGAGGGAAGGAAAAAAGGAAGGAAGGTTGGAGGGAAAGAAGGAAGAGAGAAAGGATTTGCAAAGAGGATCGAATTTAATGAAGTGCTGCTCATGAATTAATGACACTGGAAATGCATCTGAAGCAGCCCTGGAAACATTAGAGACAGATTTTCCACACCTGAATCCTAGCCCTGGGGAAGCCCTGTGAAAGGGCAGGTAGAGACTTCCCCACAGTCTGTCTGAGGGCTACCGTGCTGGGCCGGGATCCTGATGGCGCCTTCTACAGAGTCCATCCTGGTTTATATCCAGGTGGATATTTAATTGGTGAAAACTTATTGAGTAGTTGTAAACACCTGCGTGCTGATGCAGTTTTTGAGAACCCTGTTGTATAACCTTGATAGGGCCACTGAAGATGTTGAGTCCTTTAAGGAAAGCACAGTAAATTTTTAGTGGAAGTGCCGTATTTTACAAAAGCAGGCCTATTTAATGGGCTTCTTCACAGCAGTGTTCCTCTTCTACCTCCATCCTAGAGCAGACACAAACAGGAGCGCATAATGGAATTAATAATACTCGGCTACTGGCTCATCCAGAACTTTCTCGACAATGAATTCATTTACCCAGTTCTAGCGTGTAGGAACATTAATCCACCACATCGCTTACAGTCACAAAACTGAAGAACTTCTTGACTTGTTATTTTGCAGGGTTGGAGGAAGGATGCCGGAGAAGAGATGACTAACTCCCGTGTCTTTTCTTTAGTGAGTCTCAGTACCTCTTCCCATCACGTCCTTTTTCAGGTTCTGCCTTCTGCATTGTATTGAGTGAAGAAGTAGAAAAGAATTGTGGAGTTCGAGGGCAGTGAAATTCAGTAGTGGGCAGAGGCTTCTGTTTTTATCACATGGAACACCTGCTTCTCTTCCATTCCCTCCCCTTCCCCAATTTCGTGGAATATACGTGTGTGTGTGTCTGTGTGTACATATATATATGAAACCATTAAGAAAACAGGTTTTCTTTTTGATGAATACCTAAAAGGAATGAAAGAAACAAAGCCGGCAAAGGCAAAAGTCAGCTCAAGTAAGGCAGAGGGGTACAGCACACTGCCACAATTTAAGAGACAAAATTCTCATTAAAGAAAAACACCAGCAAAAAGTAGCATGTGAGAGATTCAAGTTAAAGTTGCCCTAGGTAGCTTTAATTTAGGCATGAGGAAATTATATGGATAGTAGTTGCTATGGTAACTATAGATGATACGGTGCTTATATTGCTATTGAGATATCTTGTACTTTAGCAAAATAAGGGGAAAAAAGATTTCCAGGAGAGAGTGCCAACACTACGCGGAGGGAATGCTTCTCATGAACATTTTACTTCTTCTGTTTTCGTGTTTATTTATAATGAAATGAGTAGCTACAATGATACACAGCTTGTGGCTTGGTTTGTTGTTATTATTAATATTTTTCCTGAGATGTCCCTTTAAAAGTCTCCTCCCCATGGTATAGCTGGGGGTGTCCTGCTGTCCCCTGGAAGTTTTCAGAAGGAGAGTTCTTTGGTTCTGCATGCCATGCTGTAAAGGGAGGATCCATGTGGGTCTGTTGAAGCCAGACTTGAACCCAGGGGTCCTGGAGAATTCAGGACAGGCCAGGCAGGCAGATGCTGGGAGGGGCTGTGATTTTATGCATTTATGATGTATTTGATACTTAGCACAATTTTGAAAAACGCTTGAGGTCTTTTCTGAAGATAATTATGATGTTTCAAGGGGGATTGCGCTGAAAATGTGGTTGTTTCACATCCAGGCGGCAGCTGAGACAGAAGCGGAAGGATGCAGTGAAGGGGCAGATGACGTTTGCCACAGGCCCTGTTTGGGCCTGGGGACCTGGTGGCTATAATAATTCCATAGCAGCTCCTCCAGGGGTTGCTCTGCCTCCTCGCAGCTCTAGAGCCTCAGCTCCCAGTCTGCTCTGGGCAAGCTCAGGGTGCTGCCCAGAGCACCCTTTCAAATTCTTTAGGCAAAACTGATCTCTGTTAACTTTATTAAAAATTTATGTCAATCAGGAATTCTTGCATTTGGGATGGAAAAGGGGATTCTTAAAAAGGAGAAAAGCAGAACTAGGGCCCACCAGCCCTAAATGATGGGAGTGTGGGAAACAAAACTTGAAAGCACCAAGACGTCTTGCTTCTGCACACACTTTTCTTAGCACAAACTCGTACCCAATTTTCTGACCCTGAGGCAACACAGAACTGAGGAGCCAGCATTACTTTGGAGCTAGAAAATCCTGAGTTCTAGTCCTCATTCTGCTATCTCCTATGATCATGGCCTAAAGGAAGTAATCCACTAATATTTCTTGTTTGCAAAATGCTTTTGGCCAGGCGTGGTGGCTCATGCTGGTAATTCCAGCATTTTGGGAGGCCAAGGCAGGAAGATTGCTTGAGGCCAGGAGTTGGAAGCTGTATTGAGCTATGATCATGCCCCTGCACTCCAGCCTAGGCAACAAAGTGAGACCTGGTCTCTTTTTTTTTTTTTTGAGACAGAGCCTCAAGCTGTCCCCCTGGGTAGAGCACTATGGCATCACAGCTCACAGCAACCTCCAACTCCTGGGCTCAAGCGAGTCTCCTGCCTCCGCCTCCCAAGTAGCTGGGACCACAGGCGTCTGGCACAACACCCAGGCTTTTTTTTGGTTGTAGCCGTTGGTGGGCCCGGGCTGGATTTGAACCCGCCACCTTAGGTGTATGTGGCTGGCACCTTAGCCACTTGAGCAACAGGCGCCTAGCCGAGACCTGGTCTCTTAAAAACAAATCCTTCACCAATCAGTGGGGACTGGATGAAGCCAAGCAGCAAACATTCAAGTTGCATACCTGGGTTGTGAGTTCCACTGCCCAACAGCTGTTCCCCACTCCTCCTTTGGCTAGTCCCAGCTGTGGGTGAGTTGTTTCAATTATCTGACCTCATTTTTCTCATCTGCAAGTGGTATCATTGGCATTCCCAGTTGCAGAAGGCCCTGCTGCTGTTTACACTCAATGGCTATATGGCATAGACTTTTCCAGTTTCCTGAATATTTTTCCTTTAAGAAATGTGTGCAGCCAGATGTGGCAGCTCACATCTGGAATCCCAGCACTTTGGGAGGCTGAGGCTGGAGGACTATTTGAGGCCAGGACTTCAAGACCAGCCTGGGCAACATAGCAAGACCCCCCCCCATCTCTATGAAAAATTAGAAAAATTATTCAAGCATAGTGACATGTGCCTATAGTCCCAGTGACTCAGGAGGTTGAGGTGGGAGGATTGCTTGAGCCCAAGAATTTGAGGTTGCTGTGAACTATGATGAATCCACTCACTCTAGCAGGGACAACAGAGTAACCCTGTCTCATTAAAAAAAAAAAAAAAAAGGAAACGTGCAAAGAACTCTGCAGTCTTAGTGGTCAAATGCAAATCCCTTTTCTTTTTCTGAATATGAAGAGCTGTGCAAATAAAAGGTTGGTTTAAAATGAAGTATGTGTATATTACAGACATGTCTTCTGGATCTGGGAGAAATAGAAGAAATCATCTATTTGAGCACTTTGCTTTTAGCCTAAAAATGGGTTTTAATGAAATAATTGAATTTTTTTCCGGAGTTCAAGGCCTCACGCCCCTCTGGTTGCCAGTACTTTAGTTCCCTCTCCCTGCTATAGTTTAGACTCGGGGAGAGCTCCTGCGAAGAAGGCTGTCCCGGGGAAAGTGTCCCAAGGGTCAGGACAGTGAATCTTTACCCAATTACTGTTAAAATAAACACTGCATCACCAGAAAAGAGGTGGTGGGCCAAGAACCTACAGGAGGCAGGGGAGGCAGGGGAGGCAGGGGCGGAAGGGGGCCAAATTGCTTGGAGAGCATTATTTTGTCACCTGATCCATCATTCCAGTCCACCTCTGAAGCCCTCTGTGCGTGGATGCTGCAGAGCTTTCCCCATGCAAAACTCATTAGACTGTGAAGTAAGTCAAGTAAGAATCAATTTTTTGTCTAGCCCCAGAAATTCTTTGGAATAATATGTCAACATGGTTATCTTCTCTGCTGAAACTGGCTTGAAAATATCAGAATTTCCATGGATATTTATGGGATTTCCATGTCCTGTCTGGCTCTCTACATGTAAGCATGGCCACATGGGGCTTGGGGGACATAGAGGCATCCAGGTGCGTTTATTTTATTTTATTTTATTTTTGCAGTTTTTGGCCGGGGCCCAGGTTTGAACCCGCCACCTCCGGTATATGGGGTTGGCGCCCTTCTCCTTTGAACCACAGGCACTGCCCCCAGGTGCATTTATTTTTACAGAGGGTAATTATTACAGTCTCTCCTTCCAGAAATGAGGCTTTTGTTTTATGGTTTCAGCTAGAACTTGTGAAATATTAGGATATTTTACTGCCTTAATGTTCTGAATTGTTTGCCCCTCCATATTGCAATCTAAAACTCATTAGCAGTTGAACAATTTAATCAGAATGAATCAAGTTGTGAAATGAATACATGGGAAGTTCACATAGCCATAAAACATAGCTGAAACTTTTCGGAACAGCTTAATAAAACTTAGAAGGCAGCCAGAAATAAATGATTATCCTGGACAATATCAGGTTAAACAGAACCCAGAGCCGTGAACTGGGTAATTGTTCTTCCTCACTCAGCACATTTGCCAAGGCTGGGTCTTAATTCATAGGATGGACCAATGATTATAGGGATTTAAGCTGCCAGTCCTTCTGTACAATATTTCTCTCCACAATGAGCATGACCAGGGGAGCACAGTGCAAGTATGTATTAACACATTAAGCCTGACTTTGATTCCAGGAGCGTTCCTCCATTAAAAACTGATCCCAGGGGTGCTAGGAGGCTCTGATCCATAGTGTTTGCAGAAGACTTCAATTTCAAGAGTGTCCTTTATACTGTGCTTTAAAAATACACCGTCCCAGAATTCCCTCTGCAGAAGCAGGTAAGTGTATTTTGTGCAATGGGTTCCTGTTTCATTTGGGTTGTATTCACATTAAATACCTCAAATTGTCCTGCAGAGTCAGCTGTGTTATCCATTTGCATTCAAAGCCACTAATAGGGTGACCAAGTTGGATTGCTCAGGACCTTCCCTGTTTCGGCACTGAAAATCTTGTGTCCTGGGAACCCACTGACTTCCAGGGATAATTGCCTGAGAAAAGTCCCATTGGCCCACACATGTTCCTGGCCTCAATGTCTGAAATTATTCTCCCTCCCAAAGTAAGAATTTTGCTTTCAACCTCTTAAGCAGATTTACATAATATCCATAACGATCATACTCCAGGATTATAACAGTCCACAATTGTTAAATACTTCTTTGTTCATAACTTTCATCCCATACTCCTCTGAGCATGGATGGAAGCGTCTGTTAATATTTAGGCTTACAGCCTATGCTTGGGTGTCTGAGGCTGCCTCATCTCTATATAGTCAGTGAGATATCAAGTCTTAATTTCTTAGTACTATAAATACTATATTAAATTATTTCTTATTTATTTATTTATTTATTTCAGTTTTTGACCGAGGCTGGGTTTGAACCCACCACCTCTGACATATGGGGCTGGCACCCTACTCCTTTGAGCCACAGGCACCACCCTAAATAATTTCTTAATCCTATGAATTCAGGTCACACCCCCGACCTGCTTAGGCTTGGGTGGCTCCAGACTGGAAGCTCCAGGCTTGGCACTTTGGTTTCTTCTCTGTTATGAAGTTGCCTTCCTGACTGGATTTGTTCAGACAAAGGCTTCTCAACACCCGCGCTTACTCTTTTGACTTTTGAATGAGATCAATCCTAACCTCACCGTCCTCTTCGTGCCTTGGAAGGCGAGCCCTGCTCCACGTTAGGCCTCACTTCTCACTTGTGAAGTGGCGATGGGAAGGCTGATGCTACAGGGAGGCCGTACCGGTAGGCACAGGTACAACCCCGGAGGGTTAAGTGCTTTGGTGTTCCAGAACATGCCCAGTGATGGGCCAGGGCCCATTAGCTACTGATTGGAATGTCCTGATTGTGGCATCACTACAAACTCTTAATCCATGACTTTGGGGTACATCATGGCCCACGGTCAAAGAGGCATCACCAGAGAAAGGGCCAACTCAGTTCTTTGTGAATTATTGCTGGGCTGTGGGATGTTTTAAGTTCAAAGTTAAGTTGATTGTTGTATAATAGTTCAGTTTGTATATAGAATAGTTTCTTATCTTTTTCTTTCTTTCTTTTTTTTTTTTTTTTTGAGACAGAGTCTCACTATGTCACCCTCTATAGAATGCTGGGAAGTCACAGCAACCTCAAACTCTTGGGCTTAAGCAATCCTCTTGCCTCAGCCTCCCAAATAGCTGGGACTATGGCACCTGCCACAATGCCTAGCTATATTCTGTGGCAGTTGTCATTGTTGCTTAGTTGGCCTGGGCCAGGTTTGAATCAACCAGCCTCGGCTCATGTAGGTGTCACCACAACCACTGTGCTATGGGCACCAATATAGAATAATTTCTTGATTCCCTTGCCCAAGATTCTAGTCTACCTGGGCTTACTTCTGAATACCTTTTAAACTGCCCTTTGTTGGATTAATCAAAATTTAAAAGTGACACATGTTATTTGTTTGATTAGTGGCTACCCTTAACATTGTACATCCATACTTATATTAACAAATAAAATGTCTCAGCTTCTTTATCCTTCTTCTAAACAATATAAGGTTATTAGAACATTACAGATCAGCCAGAAGTAAAATTCACATTTTTGTAATTTTTTTTCTTTAGACAGAGCCTCAAGCTGTCGCCCTGAGTAGAGTGCTGTGGCATCACAGCTCACAGCAACCTCCAACTCCTGGGCTCAAGCGATTCTCCTGCCTCCACCTTCCAAGTAGCTGGGACTATAGGCACCTGCTACAATGCCCGGCTATTTTTTGGTTGCATTGTTGTTTGGCTGGTGCCTTAACCACTTGAGCCACTGGTGCTGAGCCAACATTTTTGTAATTTTTTCACCTACTTCTATTGTTGTTACTACTATTACTGTTGCTGTAATTATTATTATGAAATATTTTATAGCAAATCCCAGATATGTCTTTGCACCTAGAAATACTTTGGGTAACGAGAACTTTTCTCCCTTAACCACTATGCAATTATCACAATAAACACAGTCAACAACAATTTTAAATATGATTTTCTACCCCCTTCATGTTTAAATTTCCTCACTTATCTCAAAAATCACTTTTCCAGATGATTTATTTGAATAAGTACCCGAATAAGTTTCTCATATTCCAAGTGATATTTTCTTACGTATATTCTACCCTCCCTCCTTATTTTTAAAGAGCCATTTATATTTTGAAGAAAATGTAAACTGTCCCATGGTCTGAATTTTGCTGGTCACTTCTACCTGGTGTCTTATAGCTTATTCTTCTGCGCCTGGAGGAATACTGTTAACTAGAGTTTAAGTTCAGGACTGTGTTGAGCAATAGCTCTTTGGAGATGTTACCATGTACTTACTACACCACGCCGAGAGGCGTGGGAATGTCTGGTGTTCCCACTGTTATTGATCGATCAGGTTTGGTGGTATCAGCTGAATCTCTCATTATGAAGTTGAAACTTCCACTTAACACATAAATATATAGAAAGTAAACATTACATACAACTTACCATTTTAGCCACTTTTTAGTGGATATGTTAGTGGCTTTAAGTATATTCACAATGTTGTGCAAACCACACCCCATCCGTCTCCAGAGCTTCCTTATTATTGCTGTTATGGTTTGAATGGGTGTCCTCCCAAACTCAGATGTGCCTAAGGTGATAGTGGTAAGGGTGATCAGGTCATTAGGCTCCTCCCCAGTGGACGGGGTTAGGCTCTCAGCAAACAGGCTTCACACAGTGTTAGGTTCGCCTGCCGTTCTGCCACGTGAGGACACTGCACGCCTCCGCCCAGAGGATGTGGCAACCAGAGGACATTTTTTTTTTTTTTTTTTGAGACAGAGTCTCACTTTGTTGCCCTCAGTAGAGTGCCATGGCCTCATAGCTCACAGCAACGTCAAACTCTTGGGCTCAAGTGGTCCTCTTGCCTCAGCTTCCTGAGTAGCTGGGCTACAGGTGCTCGCCACAAGGCCCCGCTGTTTTTAGAGATGAGGGTCGGTCTCACTCTTGCTCAGGCTTGTCTTGAACTCCTGAGCTCAGGCCATCCACCCGCCTCAGCCTCCCCCAGTGCTGGGAATACAAGCATGTGCCACCGTGCCCAGCCAATAAGGTGACATCTTGATAGCAGATGGCAACTCTTATTAGACAACCAAATCTGCTTCTGCTTGGATCTTGGACTTCCCGGCCTAGGGCCCAGACAGGGACTTACCCCTGGCAACCACGATTGTACTTTTTGTTTGTATAAGTGTGGGTGCTCCAGGCTCCTCATGTGAGGGGAATCATGCAGTATTTGTCCTTCCGTGACTGGTTTATTGCATTCATGTTGCCTGTGACGGGGTTTCCTTATTTGTGAAGGCTGAATAATATGCCCTTGTGTTTTGTTTATCCATTGATCTGGTGATGGATCCTTGGGTTGCTTCTACCTTTTAACTGTTATGGTCAATGCTGCTATCAACATGGGTATACTCAACTTTATAATGCTCTTTTAATTCACTGGTTTTGTCTAGATCCATTATTTCATTGTGGGTAGCAAAATGGTGATTTTCTAATATTTCCCCTTTATTTATCAATTTTCAGAACAAGGTATTGATGGACCAGTATTCCTCAAAGGAGATCCAAAAGCCAAGAGTTTCTTCTACTTCTTCAAGTTGGTTCCTCTGTCCTTGACAGAGTCTCACTATGTTGCCCTTGGCAGAGTGCTGTGGCATCACAGCTCACAGCAACCTCAAACACCTGGGCTTAAGCCAGTGGTTCTCAACCTGTGGGTTGTGGCCCACAGGAACTACATTAAAGGGCCACAGCATTAGAAAGGTTGAGAACCACTGGCTTAAGCGATTCCCTTGCCTGTAGGTGGGACTACAGGCACCCATCACAACACCTGGCTATTTTTTTGTTGTTGTTATTGTCATCAGTTAGCAGGCCCGGGCTGGGCTCGAACCCACCAGCCTCAGTGTATGTGGCTGGCACCCTAACTACTGAGCTATAGGCACTGAGCCTCAATAACCTTTTATCTCTATTTTCTTTCTGGCACAAAAAAAGCTGTCACAGACTAATCTTGTACATTTTCTACCTGTCTCTGAACTCAGCCTTTTTTCCAATGAGTCCTGAGTCCTTTGGGATATGGTATTTACAGTTTTTTGGGGTTTTCTTTGGCTGGGGCTTGTTGCTATAAGGGTGTTGCTGTTAGGGTCTTACGGAAAAGCAATGTCACAAAGAATAAGCACACTTATTGAAATTGTGTTTTAAATAAAGGTGACCATCTGCTCGCTCAGGCAAAATGGTGAGCCTTCTTTATTTGCTGTTGGTTTATATAGGTGATCTTGGGCATGGGCACTATACAGCAATGACCTCATTAACAGTCATTACAATCCCTCTGCACATGCGCATTGGACATCAATGACTTCATTAATCCATTCAAACATCTTATGACCATCTGCCCTGTAAGTAGCTCCTCCTTGGTAATCTGATAATCCACCCAACATACACCTTTAAGCATAATCCTTTCACCATAACCCGGTTTAACATAACTTAATGAAGAACATGTTGTCAGTCATTAATTTTTTTGTTCTTATCCGATGAAGCCTGAGGCTACAGGGGAAAGAGATGATTTGAATGTCTGTTCTACTGACCATGCCATTTGGAGGCCCTTACTTCAAATCCTTAAAGCATAGAGAAACTTCTTGGGCATACAGGAATTTGTGTGCAAACCTCTGCTCCCATGTAGGCCTTAAGTCAGGGGGTTTTTGCTGAAGACTTTTGTAAGGAATTCTCAGGCTAGACTTCTCGAAAGCCTTTCATGAGCCCAGGTTTCATCTGTGCCGTTAGATACCTATATGCATTGGGTAAATTCCTCTTCCCTTGAGGTCCCCTAGCACATTCCTGGACCCTTTAGCAAGTGACCTCCGTCACTTACTGCAGATCAGGAAAGGTTACTGATGGGTATCTGGCCAGTTTTCCAAAGGGCTTTTTCATTGGCCTTATGAAGTCAATCTTAATTCCTTAACACAGTCTGGAAATGCTATTCCAGCCAAAGTCTTGGTCATGTTAGGCCCACAACTAACCTGGCCACATGGGATTCTGCCTCAGTTTCTCACAAGTGTGCCTTCACAAAGTCTTTTCACTACTCTCTCTCAAATGGCATCTTTAGCCAGAGCCATATAGGCATTTCGCCTATAGGGGCTGGGTTCCAGCTGGCCACCTCCAGCATATGGAGCCAGCGCCCTACTCCTTTGAGCCACAGGTGCCGCCCAGGGGATATGGAATTTAGAGACTATCATCTGGGCACTTGGTAAACTCATTATTACTGGATTGTCATCATTTCTCGGCTTTTCAGTAAACAGAGATAAAAATGTGTATTTTTCAAAGAGAAACATTATAAAGACATACTGATACTTTATTTTTTCATTAAAAACATCAAATTTAATATAAGGAAAAACATCAGAAACTTTATGTAAGAATAATAGAGCAAATCAACTTCTGAAAAAGAGTTTTTGTCCCTTGGTGATCAGATTTAACATCGGAAGCATTGGGGAAAAATAAAAATGACATTTAGCTTAAAAAGCTGTGAGTTATACATGAATTAACTCATTTCAGGAGTGGAAGAATCCTTGGGCCATTTCTTAATATCAAAATGTACACAGGTTTCTCTTTTGAATGTCTTGTACACTTGAAGGGTCAATTGTACACGTCTCCTTCAAGCTAAATTCTTTGTTTTAGCCAATTAATGGAGGGGCAACCAGGACAACACCATCTCCCGGAATAGAGCATGTTGGAATATTGTGTTTCTTTGATTTATATGTCTGTTCATATGTTTCTTCCAAAATGTCTACTGTAGTCAAGTTTCTTCCCTATCTCCCAATATCAGGTTTAAATGTGATGTGTAATCTGCCCTGAAGCTCTCCGTCATTTCCCATTCTCACACAGACTCACTCATCCAGGCCGAGCCTGATAAGACCCAGGGGCTCTTCTATGGCGACGATAGTTCACCAATCTCAGTCACCTGCCATGTTTCAAACTCTGTGGTCTTTCTTGCCCCCAACTGATATTTTAAATTCAAATTTAAAATCACAGTGTTTCTACTTGTACCTTTTTTATGAAGAAGATCTTGATTCTGTTAGATTAGCATAATTGTTTTACTCTAGGCTCATCTCTAGTGGCTTCAAAGTACCCACAATAATATTTATATGATAAATAAACTACTGAACATGGTTTAAGATTTCTTTTCAGTTCTTTTTGTTTTTATGGTATATTCCATTAGGCGTAGACAGTCACGACACTGTGCTTTAGAGTTAATTAAATTGCTTCGTGGGTCTGTATCACCAACGGATACATAGTTAAGTTTATTTGTTTGAGTATGTTTTCAACATTTAGAGAACTGCTTATTTTTTAAATTATTTTTTAAGCATGAAAAAAATGCCCGTGGTTCTAAACTAAAAAACAAAAAAAACCCCCTCAACCTAAATAATAGGGTCCATCGACAGAAAATCTTATTTCCATCTTTTCCTTCTGTTTTGTTTTTTCCTTTCTCCTGTGTGTAATTGTTTTTGTTAGTTCTTCCATTATTTCTTTTTGGAAATATAAACAAGCAAGTGTGCCCGTGTGCACACGCTGCACAAACATACTTTGTCTTAGACAAAAGACAGCATGCTTTTCAGTATAGACGTACTGCATTCTGATACCATTCTAAGTGCTGGGCGTTTGAGTCATTTGTACCATTTACCTGTTTTAGTAAATGCTGAAATCAATACCCTTGTGAGTATGTGGTTCTGTATTTCTGCCAGTGTGTCCTTGGGGTAGAGTCTTAGAAATGGGGTTGCTGGGCTAAGTAGTGACACAGGATGACTGTTCAAACCACGTCCCTCCTGCAGGGTCATCTCATTGACACCTCCTGGTCCCCAGCCTGCCTGTTTCCCTAGGTCACCATTATCATCACTGGAGTACAATGTGGCACTGTGTTAGCTCCTGGGACAGTTATATCTTTGTTTTGTCTTTCGATTCCCATACCATGTGGACAGTACAAGTCTGAACATCTCACCTGTGCCTGCTTAGGGTTTTGATTTCTTTAAACTTAGAGGGTAGGATGACTTTCTCCCCCTCCACCCAGAGTCACCTCAGCTGACATCACTTCTTCGCTGCTTCCTAAGTGGGAATTTTTCAGTCATGTTTTGATGGAGGGGCAGCCTCTGGGGGGCTCTTCTATTATGCTGTGTTTCAGTCCAGGACCCTTATTGGTCTGGGCAAAGTCCAGACTCCTGTCCTCATCTGGATAGTTTGCCCTCAGCCCTGAGCTGTGGAACCTAAGTCTGGATGCAGTGCCCTCTCCAGCCCTATGCTGTCTGCTTCTGCGTTTGCCATTCTGGTTTTGAGTGACGTTTTCAATTCCCGCACCTGCATATTTTCCTGTCTGTCTTGTCACTGTATCTGTGTGGGAACCACATGTATCCAGCATGAGGAGGGGAAGGGAGCTCTTCTGAATCTTCTCCTCTTCTTGTTGCTAGAAGACAGGTGATCCAGATCTCCAAAAGTTATACAAAAAGGGGGAAGTAAAATGGAAATTGAGAGTGATTATTTGCTATGCAAAGGCTTCCTATAAGGAAGGACTTCTCCTAAAGTGTTGAAACCAAAATTTTATCTTTAACCACAATTGTGTATTGCACAAAATGAAGCATACCTGTTTTGCAAAGGGGCCATCTCTGACCTGGGTGTGAACGGTCTGGGCCCTGGGCATGCACTTCTCTGCAGGATAGGCCTGTGTAGAGAAAAGTCAGTCATAAAATTATCCTTTTGGCCTCATGGCAAAGTTCAAGCTTCAAATACATGGCAAAACATACTGTACGACATAGGCCTCTGGGAAGAATAGATCATGAAGAGAAAAGAAACCAGGATTATCCCTAATAGGATAATTAGGAAAATCCTTTAGTCAATACTGTTTAATTTCCTTTCAAATTCCTAGTTGCCCTATTAACAATGTAATCAGTGCTTTCTTATAATTTCTAACACGACCTAGAATTAACCTTTTCCATTTCAAAGTGGTGGGCCTTTGGTTTTCTCTTCTAAAACCCCAGATATTTCTAAATGCTGGGCTCTGCTGGCTATGGTTTTGTGCCAGAAATCACATTAGTCTGGCATGACCCCTCATGGTGGAGGATGGAGTATGGTGCTGAAGTTTGCTAAGGTATGAGATTAGCCCAGCTGAGCCTTACACACTGACAAGGGCGCCAGTCTGTCCGTGACTTATTTCACAAGCACAACAAGCTTAGGCGTTACCTGTTGCTGTCCTGCCTGCCTTAAACACCTGCCAGGGTGTACCCTGTTGCTGTGGAACTTTTAAACTTGGATTCTAAATATTGGAAATCACCTCTAGCCTGAATAACTCTGAATTGATCTTCCTTCCTTTGATTTCTCCCATTTTTACAACATCCTAAATGAACCGGTCAAAATGAAAACTTCAAATTTTCTAAACAAAGATCTGTCACATCACTCCCCCGGCTTAGAACCCTGGGTCCTCTTGAAGAATCAAGTCCAATCCCCTTGTCTGGCACTCAAGGCCATTGAGCAGGGCCTAATGTCTCCTCCTTGTCCTCCCCCAGCTGGCAGCCCAGATGCCCAGAGCTCTCTCATTCCTCCAAGCCCTGGTCTGTAGCTTTTCTCTGGGCTATAACACGCTTCCCATTAAAGGCCACAGGGCTCTTGCCCACTGATTTTGAGCTTGACCTTGTGATGACTGTGACTTTACAGAGTCTTGTTTAGTTTTCTCAGCTTGACTTGACTCTCTGCTGGGACTGGACTTTCTACCTTTCTTTGAGTGATGGTTAAGTTTATGTGTTGACTAGGTTCAGGCATCCAGATATTGGCTAAATGTTATTTCATTTGCATTTGAATTGTTGGGCTCAATAAAGCAGATGGCCTCTTTAATGTGGGGCCACCCTCTAGTTCACAGAGGGCTTGAGTAGAACAAAGGTGGAGGCAGGGAGCACTCATCCCTTCTCTCAGACTGGGATTTATACCTTTGGCTCCCCTGGTTCCCAGGGCTGTGGATCAGGCTGAACTACACCACTGGCTTTCTTGGGTCTCCAGCTTGCAGAGGGCAAATTGTGGGGTTCTTAGCCTCTAACAACCGTCTTAATAAATCCCTTCTATCTATCTCTGTACTGGGAGCCAACCTTGTAACGAATCCCCTTCTATACTGTTGGCCTCTGTATCTGTGTGTTCCACAGCTGTGGATCCAACCAACTGTAATCCAGTATAAGAGTATGGAGGACTGACTTTCATATCTGCAAGTTCCACAGGGCTGACTGCTGGGCTTGGGCATCTGCAGATTTGGGCATCTGGGGGTAGTGGTGGTCCTGAAATCAACCCCTGAGGACACTGAGTGACCAATATCCTATGGGTCTGTTTCTCTGGATAACCCTGACTAATACATCTACCTGGCAAGTTTCTACCTACTTCACTGTTCTGGCTCCCAGGGCACGTTCTCCAGAACACCTGTCATGTGGATTGTGGACATTCTCCCCGTTCTCCCGGGTGTGCATGTCTGAAGATGCATTTTGCCTGATAAGAGAGGATTGATTGGTGAGCAAGAAAGAATGCAAGAATCAATTCAGACAGGATATTTTCAGTTAGGTACCATTTTGCCTGGAGAAAGTTGGAACAGAAGATCACATGTGGCCTGATCCAATGGTATGAGGAAAAGAGGCAGATTTGACAGTCAGTTTATTACCCTCACTCCAGGCTGCTTTGTCATGAAAAATCGGCTAGTTCCCCAGATAAATGGTATCTGAGACCAGAAACTCATGATGCTCCACAGGGCCATTACTCCTATCAGAGAAGATGCTAAGTGAGTGGATCAATGAGAGTGTGTGAAGGGATCAAAGAAAACCCATTGCCATGAAAAAAAAAATAATCTGTGGGAACCTTTGGAAGGGATCCTAGGCCCTCTATGAACACAACGGGCAACACAAGATTATTCCATTCTTTGGAAAGAGGTTGTGTGTGCAAAAAAGATCACCGTAGGCTGAGTGAAAGAGGGATGGAGTTAGGATATATGGGCTTTGCTACATTGTGACCTTAGGTCATTTATGTTCAACTGTACAGCTGCCCATCTGTCTACACATTCATATATTCAACCATTTAGCCACCCAGTCATCTATCCTTCGAGCAGGTCATCTGTCCATCTATCCATGCAAACATCCATCCATCTATTCATCTCTCTATTCATCCATCTATCCCTCTGTTCGGCCATTCATTCATCCTTACCAAACACCCACAGGGATTGGAAACCCAAATGTGGCAGACACTGTCTCTATCTCCCTGCAACTCAGTGTGTAATGGAAAGAATGTCATACAAACAATCATTTAATAATAAGATAATGACTTCAGAGGAGAACTCTTCCTTCTGTACTATGAGAGCACTTACATTTGCCTAGAGTCAGAAAAGGCTTCCCAGAGGTGACTGCATTTGCACCCAGACTTGAGCAAGGAAGGGGGCTTTGTTACCTTGGACCTCAAGTTCCACTTCACCCGTGCAAGGCAGGGATGGGGCCAAATAACATCAATCTAAAGAATTCTATAATGTGAGCGGTAGATGCGGATTTCCTATTGGGTACCAACAAGATGTCAGGAGAGCTGCGGGGAAGACAGAGCTAGTAAAATGTCTAACTGGGCTTGGGACCTGTGAAGGGCCCGTGCCCTGGGGAAGAACTGGCTGTTTATTGCCCAGGAGGAGTGGGAGGAAAGCAGTGCTGCCCCCAGTTACTTGTTTCCTGGGAGGAGGCTAGAAGTGGCTTTCTAGGCTTGTTCAGGGCCCAGGGCCCATTGTCTGTAGCGACAGGAACCCCATGAATTTTAATAGCCTCCATTCAGAGTGATTAAAACCTTAATGAAATTTAATTATCTTGATGTTAAGCGTTTTGTGTTAAGTTATTGCATTCTGACCACTCATTGTTCCCTGAAAGCTCAGGGCAGCTAACCCTACCTCTACCTTAATGGAAAGGAAAGTTGAATATATTTAAATGAAATTTCCCCCAAAGTAATTGCCTTCAACGAAACACCAAGTAGGCGGCAGGATTGAATTTATAAATTGGGCCGGCTGCAGATGAGAGCTACCATATTTGGAATGCTTCTCATTAATCCAGGGTCTCCAGAAGGAGCGATGTGAAAAGTTCAGACTGTAAGTGACAGGTGTTTATGGTTCGCAATTGCATTAAACAGGCTCTTAAATGCAGGTTAAAGGCCTCTGTAAAATATAGGATATACCTTAAAACATGGCCTAAATTTTTGCCATTTGGGGCTTTGCATTACTTACCTACAGAATTAGTAGAGCTTTTGGTTAATCAACTGTCAGAGTAAATTGCAGTTGAGCGAAATGCTTATAAACATCGGCAAGCACAGTTTGCTTTGGCCTGTTGCTTTTTTTCCCCCTCCTTCTTCCTCTGGGCCTTCCAAAGGCCTTCAGCTGATGGAGAGCTTTTAATTTCACATTTTGGCCCCCACCGCAGGTGATAAACAAAGGTTTCCCCGCTGCTCTGGCTGGGGTCAGTTATCCAGCCCTGTCAATCCCACTCCCGTAATTACACACAAAAGGTGCCTGAGATCCACAGCTAATTTGCGGCCTCTGTTTAGCAGAATTTAATAGCAGGTATTACTGCTGCCGCGGTAATTAAGGACCTTTGTCAATAAGACGGAATGGATGGCCACACTTGGTTGTAATCAGTGGGCTCTCGAGAGCCAGAGGAGTAAAAAGGAGAGAAGCAATCCATTTTGTGAATAACACGGCCTCCCTCCCTCCCAGATAGGGCAATGGAATAATAATTCCCCAGGCAATGAAAGTACAGGAATAAAAGTACTTACCCTCCAGCCGGTGATTTTTTTTTGACTTTTTATTTACTCTACTGAGCTTTCTTATTTGCTCCAGGCTGCATTTGATGAAGTATTGTTTAAACAGCACAGAGCAAAATGGATGGAGGTGGGGAGAGGAGGAGGAATTTTAACCAGGTGGCCAGGGAGGCGCCCTCCTTTAAGGTGGATGGCCGTTTGGTTTATCAATTATTTCTCTGGGATACAAAAAAAAAAAAAATGACAAAACCAAGTGGCTTCATGAAGAGGTGGAGGGTGTCATTTAGCGCCGTCTCTGAACATAGTCATTCAGCTCTAAATGGGTCGCTGGTAACAAGCGAGAAGTGAGCTGGGGAGCCCGGACGCCCCTCCTTCTTAATGCACGGCTGAATGGCCCGTGGAGGGCGGGAGGGGGCAGGGGCTGGCGGCCACAATTCAAAGACACCGTCAAGGTGTGTGCCCCTCGCTGTAATTGGAGAGGAAGCTGCCTTTCCCTTGCCGATTCCCTGCCTTTTTACTGGTTTTAACAAGCATGATGCTTTTAATAGTGCTTTGAGTACCATCTCTTTACATGCCTCTCCCTTTTTAAAGCAGCTTTAACTATACTCTTTCTGTCACTAATGTCTGAAAAACTTCTACCTTTAATCATTCTCTGATGCAGCGGCAAACAAGCGGCTCTTTCCTTTTGCAATTATGTGCTGCGTAGTCGCTGCCTGGCCCGGGGAAGAAGGGGGGCGACAGGCGGGAAGGGAGCAGGGGAGCTCCAGTGTGTGGACCGTGTGGCCCTGATGCCTGTCTGCGATGTGGGGATGGTATGGGGACTCTGGTTAGGGGAGGTCTGGGGGTGGTCACTTTTTAAACGCCTGAACCTGCAAGCTGGAAGACGAAAATCCACGTGCCTGCTATTAACAATGCACCTGGATTTGGTTCATTAACAATAGATTGAAACCGGGTTTGTGGCTATTCCAGGTCTCCCATATCCAACACACACAGTTGTTTCCTTCCAGAGCCAACCCCAAACCAGGCCGATGGGTGAGGTCTTTGGTGAGATGAGCTTTGAAGTTTCACATCCCCTTTCCTAGCTGGATGGGCTGGCTCCAAAAGCAGGACCAGAAATAAAGGTGGAAGAGGAGGGGCCTGCTCTATCCCCTAAGGACCAGAAGCACACAGTCTGGTCCCTCAAAGAGATGGCAGGGGTGGGGCTGGGAGCTTGGGGGCCCCTAGGATGGCTCCTGGCTTAATGGATACTCAGAACCCAGGAAGGGCAGGAGGGCCATGGGGGTCACCAACTCTGTCCCTGTTTCCTCATCCATTCCATTTTTGGCTTCTGAGATTAGGCCCCTCTTTCTGGAAGTATTTGTCAAGTCAAAGTTGAGTAGATGTCCAGAGGTACAGTCCTTACCGGAGAGTGGCTCTGAGGGGAGGGAAGGATTTCTTTAGAGTTTCTATGCATCCCTTTTCCAAAGATGTCAGTTAGAAAAACATCCCCTTGATCCATGTCTCCCCAAATTCAAGTCCCAACCCTGGGGCACTCTAGGCTTAGTAAGCCTGTTTTCTTATCTGTAAAATGGAGCCCAAAGTAGTTCTTACTACCTAGGGAAGCTGTGAGTTTCTCCTAAGATAGTGCCTCCCAAGGCAGTCTGTTAATATTCACATTGTTTTTCCTCTAGGACTTAAATATCTGTTGGATTCCTCTTGATTATCTGGAGGATGGCTTGGGGTTCTAGATCGATTCCGGGACACAGAACAGCAAACCACAAGGTAATTTCAGTGATTATTGGGTTGAAACTGCCAATAAGCTAACAACACCAAATCATATACTTGGTTAACATCACTTTGGGAAGTTTCTCTTTGCACAAGACTGTTGGGAAGAAATGAGTGCAGAGGTGGCTGGCAGAGGGAGAGGGAACATAATCCCCAGGCCTGCCCTCCTCCGGGCCCTGAGAGTAGGAATACTGATACAGCATCCCTCTGAAGGTATCAGGGCCTAAGATATTGTGTCCTAAGTCTTGGAAGCTGAGTGGTGTTACCGTCTAAATAAAAAGGGTCTTTCTAGATGTGATTTAATTTAAGGATCTTGAGAGGAGGATCCTTGGTTACCCATGTGGGTCCTAAATGCAATCACAAGTGTCCACATCAGAGAGGGGCAGAGGGAGATGTGACTTAGACAGAAGAGGAGGAGGCCATGTGAAGATGGAGGCAGAGACTAGGGTGATGTAGCCACAAGCCATGGGATGCTGGCAGACACCAGGATCTAGTAGAGGCAAAGCCATGAATTCTCTGCAGGGAACATAGCTCATCCCACATCTTGACTTTGGCTTACTGATGCTGATTTCTGTCTTCTAGACTCCAGAACTATAAGGGAGTAAATTTCTTTTAGGACACTCAGTTTGCAGCAATTCATTATAGCCACTGCAGGACATTAGCATGGTGGAAAGTCTTATCTCATAAATTGGGCAAGAGAGCACTTGAGGAGGAGAGAACGTTTTGTGGTTGCACAACCTGTCCAGGAGGGCAAGAGGGGTGGGCTCCTGAGGTGTGGCAGGTGTCCTGATGCTGGTGGAAGTTTGTTCTGGTGTCACTGAGGGTTGACTGCGGGGCATGCTGTATTCCACCAGCTTTTTCCCTTGGGGAAGGGCGTGTCACCCAGGCATAGAGGGGGACAGGCAGCAAGGTGACTCTAGAGCTCCCATATCAGGACAGACACTGGCACAACCCAGGGCTGGACTGATGCTGTAAGCTGAGGTCTTAGATTCCTGCAGCTGGCAGAGCTGATAGGCAGAGGTAACTCTCCCTCACCCGCTTGGGTGAAAAACACATATTTAAAAAACACAAAAAACATTTAACAGTCTCTTAGTGGGCAATTTCTTATGCAGAAACAGGCATATTTTCCCATATTGTAGAAAGAAATTTTTGCAAAGATCTGTTTAGTACTACATTTATATACTTTATTCTTTTACACAATAGCCTTAATACTGTGCAATACGTTTTTTTGGCTAAGAGGTAGATTGTTTCCATTGTGTCAGTTGTAAGCTCTACTTTTTCTATTTGGATAGTGATTCTAATTCACAGCACAATGGAATTTAGAGATCAGAAACAGGATATATTCTTGATGTTTTTGGTTAATATTTATTTGGTACTTGATACATATTATGAGGGTGAAATGAGAGACTGACTTAGAGGATGTCAGACACTTGCCCACCGCTGGCACCAGGCTGTGAGTGCAGCCACCTGACTTCAGAGTTCAGCTCCTAACTCCCATACTTCTGGGAGCCAAGGGCAAGAAGCACATTTGGTGCTGTGATGTCTTATGGGGAGACCTGGTTGCACCCTCTGCAGTTGGCGTCCCCTCGGGGTCTGTGTAGAGGGCTTGATGCAAGGGCCCTCGAGGAGGTTTGCTGTTTTGTCTTGAATTACCACAGGGGATTCAAGAGGCTTTGGGGCATTTACATTTACCTTACCGAGAGAACTCTCTGCAAGAAAGTAAATAGAAACAGAAAACAAATTTGGCAGAAACAAGTCATAGGCAGGAAGCCCATTTTTTAGTTCCTAGAAGAATTGTTACTTCGTTCTAGGGCTGTGTGATGGAGCAGTGGGGAGCAGGGAGGTCCCGAGTCCTGGGTGTGTGACCCAGGGCAGGCTATCGTTAGAACTTGTGTGTTTCCAGTTCCGCTCAGAACGCTGGCTGGGGCCCGGCTGTGTTTCTATGAGGTACGGACCCTGAGCAGGCACAGGGAGACACAGGGCTGTGTGACAGAGCAGTGGGGAGCAGGGAGCTCGTAAGTCCTGGCTCTGTGACTCAGGGAAAATTCTTCTCTGCTCTGTGCTGCAGTTTCTTCCCTGGATGATGAGAAAAACAACCTACCCATTGTATAGAGTCAGTGAGAAGGTTAATTGGGATGAAATCAACGTAGTGTCTGGAATTGTGTGGAATAGTCTGGCATTGGAGATGCCATTCAGATGGGGGTGGTGACTGCTCTGATGAATGGAGGGAAGAGCAGTGCACCAGGAGTTGACTCCTCTGGGAAACACCCTGCTCTTGACGCTACAAGGCTTCCTCTGAGCCTTGGTTTCCTCATCTGTAATCTGTGGAATATAATGAGGCCCAGCCTGATGGGCAATCAGGAAGATTAAGTGGGACAATTGGTAGAGAGCAGCGCTCATGTAACTTCTAAACACAGAGTAGCTTCCTTTGTCCTATCTATGGCTTTTAGTGCTTAAGGAATTTTGCTATTATAGCAGGTTCTTCTTTATCACACTCTGGGTCTTTCAGTGCATGGGTGTGGTCCAGCAGGTCAGTTCACAGACCTTCATCTCAGAGACAGCTGTGTGCGGCAGTGCTCTGGATGCTATAGGGTGGGGAAGAGAGATACTCAGACTCTGCCTCTGTCCCCACGAAATTTACCTTAGCATTGCCAGGTAAAATACTGGACGCTTAGTTAAATTTGAATTTCAGATACTCATACCCCAAACACTATATGGGACATCCTTATACTAAAAAGTATTCACTGTTTATCTGAATTGAAATTTAACTGGCTGTTCTGAATTTTTATTTGTGAAATGTGGCAGCCCAGTGGACTCTCCTCTTCCATAAAAATGCAGTTTGGGGTCTCTGTCCATGGGTGTGGGGAGTTCCTCAGAGATTGTTGTTAACCAGGATACCACTTTGCTGTCTTTCTTTGGTTATGGGACCCTGAGAAAGTCCTCCCCTCCCCTCTCTTGCCTTGGTTTCTCCATCCACACGGGCTCATCTCTCAGTGGTCCTTTCTGGTTCCCTTTCATTCACTTCAGAGTTGGTGGAAGACATCTGGCCAGCCTGGCATTTTGGTATTGTGTAGACAAAATAACCTACTGGCTTGATTTTATCTTTCACTTTTCAAATGCTTGTTTTGGCTTCGTGTAGACACAATCCAAATGCTCTGACCTGTGCTTTTGGTCCCAATTCTCAGCACTTGTAAGGAAAAGTCTCTGTGTAGCACAGCCGATTCCCCCAGCTGGGTCTCGGAAGGGCATTTCGAAGCCCTTTTAATTTCCAATCCATTAAAAAAATAAATCTTTGGAGAGTTTGCTTCCTACACAGCAGCACGCTTTTTGGCTTGACGGCTGTCAAACTGAAAAACATTCCATGAATTCTCCAAGTAATTTAAAAGTTGCTCTGACTGAAATATGGGGTGATGTCTGCTCAGCTGAGAGGGTGCCATTTGTACCTGGGTAATTCGATTCACTTGATTTTTTTTTTCCAGGGAATTACTTTCATAAAGAAAAGGAGGAGTACATTTTACTCAATTATGAAATGGATGTTATGCTCCAAGTGAGTCTATTTCTAATCGGTCCTACCTTTCACTGTACCTCTGGGAAGGGCGATCTCCTAAACCATCACTTGTTCTTTGACAGTAATTACTTGTGGATGAGAACAAAAAAGTCCATTTGGGGGGGCTAGGTTCGATGACGTCTGTGTGTGTATATAAAATCCTTTTAGGATCTAAGCCTCGCTCATACGAGTTTCTTTCTCTTTAGAGATTAAAATACTGCAACGGCCATTTGTTTTGAGCAAACACAGTACTGTGAAGTCCTGTAATAGCTCGTTGGGGACTCAGAGCCACAGATTTTCTTATTTAATCTAACCAACATCTTAGAAGATACGGATGCCTCCCCCGGGCATAAACTTCATGCTCACGCTCTTTAATTTCTCAACCGTTGATTCTGCTGCCTCGAATCATGGTTCTGCTGTCTTTGTCCCCTTCCTTTTCTCCCTTTCTTACCTTTCTCTTCTCCTTTCCTCGTTTCCCCCCTTCTTCTCTCCCCTCGTGGATCTGCACCTTTTAGTCTCGATAAAAGGACTGGATGTCTGCCACTGGGAAACCTTACTTCCATTTTTTCCCCCAGAAAAATGGAACAGGTTTCTTTTAACTAGTGCAAGGCTCTCCTCTCTAAAAGGTTTTTATTACTGAGTGCCCGGGGTCCTTAGTTTCTGACATTTATCTTCCAGCTAAGCAGGAACAAAAGAGGGAGGCAGCCTTCTGCACCCCGAGTTTCTGAGTAATCACCGGGCGGTTAAATCGAAGCGGCCGCAACATCTTCCTCATTGTGTCACTTTGGGCTTGCTTGTTAATTTATGAGCCTCCACTGTCAAAATAGTTTGTGCAACGGGCCCTAAAAATGGTGATGGGTCATATCAATCAATCGGGTTTTATAGCCCGGGTTTCCCTGGCAGCAGGCTTGCTGCCTTCCGTATGCGGCATGTGAAGGGAAAGCCATGTACACAGTGGGTGAGCCCCAGATGAACATGGAACACGGAATGAAGCGTCCCTTCATGAAGGGCTCTGGGAGGATTAAGGCAGCAACGATGTGCCTCCTCCCAGGTCCACAAGCTGACCGCTGGAAGCTGTCAGGTCTGTTGAGAGGGATGTCCTCTTCCTGGAGCGTCCCCTTATTTCAAGGGTACCTACCGTCTGTCATGTCCATACCTAATCTCAGAAAGGTGCCTTCAGAGGCTTCTGGACAAACCCGTGATGACGAGGTATGGAAGGGCAGGAGGCAAAATATAGCTTGATGACATAAACCTTTTTCTTAATCTCTGTGACTATAGAATCTGAATAGATCCCCATAACCCCCTAAAACCTGCTTGCTGATGTAGAGTTTGTCTTCAGATACTAGGCTGCTTTCCTGAGTGAATTTGTCAAAGTTGGACCACCTGATAATATAGGGCCTCCTTTATATAAAGTATCTGCTTTCCTCTGGATTCCAGGCCCTGGGTAGAGTTTGTTTGTTATGAAAAGTTTTTCACTTTGTTTTTCTGATCACAAATATAAGTTCATTATTGAAAACTTGGAGAATGTGGAATATGGGGAAGAGAAATACTGGCTGGGCACGGAGGCTCATACCTGGGGGCCCAGCTACTTGGGAGGCTGAGCTGAGAGGACTACTTGAGCCCAGGAGTTTGAGGCTGCAGTGAGCTCTGACGGTGCCACTGCACTCCAGCCTGGATGACAGAGTGAGACCTAGTCTCTTAAAAACAAACAAACAAACAAACAAACAAATAAACAGCTCTTGACAATGCCCACTGGTCAGTTGGGGCTGGGTAGAGCTGCATACAAAATCCTCAGGTTGCACATCTGGGCTGTGAATTCCACCTCTCAACCGCTGTTCTTCTTCCCACTCCTAGTTGGGCTGGTCCTGGCTCTAAGTGAGTTGATTGACTTCTGGCCTCAGTTTTCTCTGGCAAAGTGGTATCATTGGCCTTCCTGGCCGCACTGGGCCCTGCTGCTCCTCACAGTCTATGCTTATGTGGCCTAGGCTTTTCCAGTCTTCTAAATGTTTTCCCCTTAGGAAACATGTGCAACCAGGCAAGGTGGCTCATGCCTGTAATCCCAGCACTTTGGGAGGCTGTAGCAATAGGATCACTTGAGGCTAAGAGTTCAAAACCAGCCTGGGCAACATGATGCCAACGGTGGCTAAATAGAAAAATTAGCCAGGCTTGGTGGTGAGCGCCTGTAGTCCCAGCTACTCGGGAGACTGAGGTGGAGGATTGCTTGAGCCCAGGAGTTGGAGGCTGCAGTAGGCTATGATTGCACCACTGTGTTCCAGCCTGGGCAACACAGCATATTCCCCTCAACCCAGGGAACCAAACTCTGCTAACATTTGGGTATATTTTTTGCCTTCTGTGCATAGGATTTTATGTATTTGAGATAATCTGTACAATTCTTTTTCCTGCTTTGAAAACAATTCTCTAAGCCTTTAATTTTTTTATGGTTAAATCCCATTGTTGGTATACATCATAGTGTAGCCAGGCTGATAGGCTTTCTGAAACAGCCCCAAATTTAATGACCTACTAATTCCTGGTCTCCAGAATATCTTGTCTCATTCCAAGATCATCTTGAGCACCCCTTGCCTCTCTGCAAGGGTATTAACGCTCGCCAGGTTGCCCTTCCCTAACCTGCTCTGTGTAGCCAAGGAACTCCTATTTGTACCTCAAGACCCAGATGAAGCAAGCCAATCCTCTGTGAATTCTGAATTCTCTCTCTCAGTGGAGTTGACCCCACCCTTCTTTGTGTTGACCTCTCTGTTAGCTTGTCAGTGGGGTCACTGTGTGGCATTTAGCTGTCTCTCTGGTCTCCCTCTGCTGGTCTGAGCCACAGTCCTCTGCTTTGATGACTGGCCAACCTGGGCTGCCCAGGGCCACCTGTCATGCATGGAGCCTCCAGTTTTTGGAACTGTGCCTGGCATGCTCACAGATAAACCAGGTATTTATAGTTTAGGAGTTTGGGGACCAAAATAAAACAACACTAAAAACCCTTTTCTAGCTCCAAAGATTCTTCCCTGTTTTCCACTTTGGTGATGAGGTCATTTTCCCCCAGCGTCCCTGTTGTTGATAGCTGTTGTCAGAGTTCATGATGGCATTTGCACTGAGAACTTCTAATTTGATATTTCTCTTGTCAATTTAATGAGTAGGAAAAAAAGTGTCATTCAGAGCTAGTTTTCTTTTTGTGCTTTGAAAAATGAAATGCACGTCGTTATCTGTAAATGAGATAATTACCTTCCTAGTTTGCTAAAGGCACCTACTAGTGATTTTTTTTTTTTTTTTTAGCTTGTTTCACTTAATGAAAGCTTCACAAAATGGGGAGCCCAGAGCTGTTAATAGACTTGTTGCAATAGTCTCTGAGAAAGGGAAATAAAAACCGGTTGTTCCAAACCGGTCACAGAAATAGCCTGATGGAATGGCTGCCAGCTCAGACATAAATTTAAGTCTTGGTTGCATTTAGAGCAAATGTAATAATAGCTGCAACCAATATTTTTAATATTACTGATCTTTCAACAATAATTACCTAGAACTTTTAATGTCTGCAATTAGAACGCTAGCAATTCAGTGGCACAGACCAGTGGTGAACTGCACGAAATTGGATACTTGCTGTAATTGGTAATTAATCACTTTTCATTACCAGGAAGGGATGTTGTAGTTATTCTGAATAGATACATCACGCTAATTACAGGCAAACACAAACCTACATATTTGAATTTAGAGCTTTTAGGAAACTAAGCGGCCCATGCCAATATTCTATAGCTGAGAGGAGATTAGCCTACACAATTAAACAAAGAAGAAGAGGCCGTGTACATTTTGACAAGAACACATCAGGGCAAGAAGGTGCCCTTTTCCTAAGGGACTCGATCACATTTACATTTATTTCTGTGGGTAATTTAAATTCTCGTCCTTTATGCACATTTAGAAACGGTTCCAAATAAATATTTGCATGTTTGTCTCCCTAGGTGAGCTCTCGTGATGGCAGGTCACCCTCAGCCATCTCTTTGTGTGTAATTGGCACACCCGTGTCTCCTGCCTGGACTTTGCACTTGGGCCCCAGACTCTCCTGGGGGTAGGGAAGCATTGTAGCTGTTTCTAGAGCCTTCACCTCCCTATAGGTGCTGTTCTGCACATGGGGCCACCTTTACCCAATTAATGCTCTGCCATTTCTCTGATGTCCTCACAACCTTGTCCCACACCTGCCTCATATGTCATCGGGTCCTGCCATTTCTCCCTTCATGGTCTCTGCCACCTTTGCAGCCCCCTTCCCTGCTTGTTATAGGGTACTCTGTAGCATCTGTCAGGGTCACGTCCCAGGAAAACACAACCTATGGAGAAAGGACCGATAAAGGAAAAATATGTTGATGAGAATTAATGTGGAGAATCCCAATCCATGCCTCGGTTCCTGCCCTCTATTAAAACTTCGCTTGCCACAGTCAATAACATAATCCATGTGCCTTACACAGAAATGAAAGACTCTTAGGGACAAGCTAAGCTCTCACCAAAGCTACGGCCATGAATGGATCTCCGAGGGGGAGAGACAGGGACCGGGAGAGGGGGATTTTCTCCACTTAACTTTGTCACCTTCACACTCATCTCTGGAAGCCCAAGTCTAGACGGAGGGCAAGAATTAGGGGTTTGTTGAGGGCCTCAGAGCCCCGTGTCTTTGTGTACTTTGTCTAGTAAAGGAGTGAAGTGTTGCCTGCCTTCTCTTGTGAAGATCACCATCCTCCATACGCCTGCTCTCTCCTGGCCGAAGTGGCCCGTACCCCACCAAGGCCACCATTTCAAAATGGAGTCAGGATGGAGGAATGGGGCCCACACAGTTACTTATAGGCAAAATGTGGGTGAAGAAACCAGTGAAAACCATGAACTGTGCCCCTCTCACACAGTCCTCTGTGGCCCCCAGAGCCTATCACGTGTTCTTCTAGCACAAGATTTCAGAGTCTCTGAGTTACAGCGGCCCTAGTTCTGCTCTGGTTACCAACTTCCCTGCACTTGCACAGCTCGCTTTGGTTTACTTTTGGAGGATTCCTCTCTCTTGGCAGTAGAAATAAAATCTTCATGGGTACGTGAATAGAAAGAGACCTGATTTTAAAGTGGCAGGTGGTGGAGCCAGCCTGCTCTTTAACTTCAGTAACAGATGCCTTGCCGTTTCTGCCCCCATGGCTAATCACCTTCAGTGACAGGCTCGCCGATGCTGCGCTTCAGCTGTCTTAATATACAGATAGAATTTTTATTTTTTTTTTTAGAGACAGAGTCTCACTTTATCGCCCTCGGTAGAGTGCCATGGCATCACAGCTCACAGCAACCTCCAACTCCTGGGCTTAAGCAATTCTCTTGCCTCAGCCTCCTGAGTAGCTGGGACTACGGGCACCTGCCACAATGCCCGGCTATTTTTTGGTTGCAGTTTGATTCGAGCCCCCCACCCTCGGTATATGGGGCCGGTGCCCTACCCACTGAGCCACAGGCACTGCCCATACAGATAGAATTTTAAAAATTATTGTCAAAATGAGAGCCATCCTGAGAAAGCGTGACCCTCTTATTCCATTTCCTCCTCAACACAACCCTTTACGCAGAGCCTCCTTAGCCGAATTTCATCTTGTTCCCTGTTCCATCATCGCCAGGGTCCCTGAATTGGTTTGTCACCCAATAGCACGGTTTCAGCCCAGGTCTCCTTCCTTCTGCCTCTGTCACAGAGCTGAGTAATGATGTGACAACATGTGACTGGGCGATTGATGTCAAATGTTAGCAGCAACATTCATTTTCCCCTGAAATGGACAAAGAAGAGTATGAGTCATTTAGAAATTTCGTCTAGAAGCCGCACCTCATGAGTGATATTCCAAAATTGAATTGGTCTGAAATTTAAAGTGGCTTTTAAGTTCTTCTCCTTTGATTGTTCCTCAGATCTCTCAGGGTTGTGAAAGGCCAAGGGAGCAAGTCAGGGAACTGCAGATGTCATCTGTTAGCTTCCTGCCTCCTCTGCAGAAATTCATTCCTCCCGTGACAGGATATTCCTGAGGCCTCGTGTCACATGAAGAAAAATTTATGGGCTTTGGAAATGCACAGATCTGGACTAAAGGCTTGGCTCTATCATGTACTGCTTGCTTTTATTCTGTGAGCCTCCATTTTCCCATCTGTGAAATGGGATTAATGATGCACACATGGCAGGCAGCCCAGGGGTGTGGCTGAGACAGGGTAAGGTATGTGAGTGCATGCAGCAGGTGCCTCTGGGTGTCTGTCTGTTTTTCTTTCTAGTATAACTTCTTAAGGATTATCTAATTTAATCCCATAAAATATGGATTAGTATCATCTTCATTCTGCTGATGAGACAATGCAGGTGAATAAAGGTCCCAAAGTACAGAGGGAGTGAAAGGAGGACTGTGTCCATTTCCTGAGCCACTGGGTCCCCAGATCTTGCTCTGAACCAGGAGGGCCTCAAACTTTTCACCCCCACATGGATGGCCATTGTCTGACCAGGCTCCCTTTAGACACTCCCTCAAGATAAGTTCTGCCTGTGCAAAACTTGGGGTCAGAGAGCAGGCTCCCCTGGTACCCCCCAAAGACCAGTCCAATAGGATCCAAAGTGGCTCTGGATAACAAAAGTTTAACATTTCTACTCTCTGTGATCAGCATTTCCCATGGAAAAGAAACACGCAGTGGGCTGTGCTAGTTATTTAACATCTGGAAGGCTCTTGCTCCCTTGGAGCCCTCTGTGCACTGCAGAGTTACTGATACATTGTTAGAAGTGGTTCCCACCTACAGCTCTGATTCATGGTCTGGCTATGATTGTGATTCATGGCCTGAGAAGCAGCAGTGTGTTACCTAAAAGCAATCCTGCCTAGCAGGTTTGTGTGCCTAGGAATCAGAACATGGATGGGATGCAGTCAAATATGCTAATTAGATCAATGCAATGCTATATTAAAAAAATCCAAACTCATTTGCAAATGAATGTTAATAAGGAGAAAAAGCTCAGCCAAGGCTGGTCCGGAATCAATGGTGTGACTAGTTCTTCCTCAGTTAAGTAACGTAATTTGTTCAATTTGTTTTATGTCAGTAAGTGAAGAACCTTTTACTCACTTTGATTCATGGAAGGAGGTTAGAAAACGGTACAGTAGAAAGGAAATTAACATTTAACCTGCCTGCCTGGATTTCCTAACGGATGTCTCAGTATCACTGGGCTATGGTGTAAATTCTCCTGATAAACCAGAATGAAACAGCAGCTATTTAAATCCCAAAGAAATTCAGGATGGCAGGTATTATGCTCCAAAGGAATGAGAAATTGGAAGACCACAATATTAGTCTCATCAATTACTTACCACGTGACTTTAAGTCACAGATTCCTAGACCTCAGTCCTTGCATCTATAAAATGGTGTAAATGATCCTGATGGCAAAGGGTAGTTGTGAGTCTATAAACCATAACATACCAATAAAATAGTCAATATGTTAATGAAGCTAACAATTTTTGGAGCGCCCCCTACAGGCTGGTTGCTGGAGGTACAGTGGTGAGGAGAACTGTCAGGGCTCCCACCTAATAGAAATTACAGTCTGATGAGGAATCCTCCTGTAAACGTTTTTTGTTATGAAAAATTCCAAACTCACAAAAGTGGGCAGAATATTATAATGGACTTTCATATACTGATCATTCAAGATTCAAGCCCAAACAAGATTTTTCCAAGTTTGTTTTGCCAATCCCCAGGCTTTTTGCTGAATTATTTTAAAGCAAATCATAGACATTGTATTAGTTTTCTATTGCTACATAATAAGTTGTCACTATTTTAGCTGCTTACATAGTACTCCTATGATATCTCCCAGTTTCCGTGGTCCATGAGCCTGGGCATAGCTTACCCAGATCCTCTGCTCAGGTTCACAAAGCTACAGCAAGGCATTGGCTGGGCTGGAGCCTTATCTGAAGTTCTGGAGCCTTTTCCAAGCTCATGGGGTTGACAGAATTTAGTTTGTTGGGGTGTAGGATTGAGGCCCTCAGTACCTGGAGGCTGCCTGTCTTCACAGTGAGCTCCCATGATGGCTATCCACTTCCCCTTGGAGGCTAGCAGGAGAACCCCTGTGACACTCTACCCTGGGCTAAGGGTCAGGCCCACCTGGGGTACACTACCCTTTAATTAGTTCAAAGTCAACTGTTTAGTAACCTATGATGGGAATAATATCCTATCTTACTCACAGGTCTTCCCTGTTTAAGGGGAAGCATTATACAGGGCAGCCATAGCAGGGTGTGGAAATCTTGGAAGTTTGCCTACCGTAGCCACTTCATCTCTCCAGTCTCAAATACACATTTGTACAAATTATAGGCATTTACTTGCATAACTACAATTTCACTTTAATATCCAATATTGGTTATATTGATTGTCTCAGGCTACGTTATGCTGTCAATAACAAACGACCTCCAAATCTCAATGGCTTCCAACCACCAAGATTTCTTTTTTGGCTCATGTTTTGTGTCCATCCTGGGTTGGTTGTAACTCTTTATCCTGGGACCCATGTTGGAGGAACAGTCCTTTTCTGGGCAAAGAGATGGAAGACAGCAAGGCTTTTCAAGGTTCAGGTGGGAGGTGGTTATATTGCGTCTTTTCAGTGCTCAGTCACTCATCCTACTCTCAATGGCTGGGAAGTGCCATCCTTCAGTAGGAAGGGGTCCTGTGGGAAGGGCTCCAGCACAGGGAGCTGGATGTATATTTTAAAGGCAATAATAGAATCTCCCAGTTATCTCTGAAGTATCTTTTATTCTAGAAGAATCTCACCTGTATGCCCCTGGGAATTGCCTGTTTGTTTCCTTAGGGTATCATTTCACTTGTACCTTTATGCCCTACATTTCTTGTAAGCTAAAATGTAGTTCTAATTAGCTTATTTGGGGCAAGGAAACGTCACATGAGGTATTTGATACTTCATGCGTTATCACATCAAAAAACACATAATGTTTGGTGAGACAATTTTCAAAAAAACTTTCATTTTTTTAAAGCAAAATTATTAGTATTCTGCCCTTATATTCATTTATCAGACATTTATCGCTGATCAGGTTCCTGAACCAGGGCCAGGAAAATGAGGAAATGAGTAAGACAAGTCCTTGTCTCAAGTATTTCATGGTACAGTTGGAGGTGACATATTTCAAGATAATACAGTGAGAACAATTAGGCAAGAAAAAGAAGCAAAATGTATCCAGATGGGAAATAAGTGAAACTATATTTGCAGAAGACATAATTTTACATATAGAAAATCATAAGGAATCCCCCTGCCCACACACAAAACTATTAGAGCTAATAAAAGAGCTTAGGAAGGTGGCAGGACGCAAGATTGATATACAAAAATCAATTGTCTTTCTATATATTAGCAAAGAACAAAATAAATATGAAATTAAGAAAACAACTCTTCCCATAATAGCATCAAAAAGAGTAAAATAGGAATAAATGTAGCAAAAGAATTATAAGACTTGTACACTGAAAACTATTAAATATCATTCTAAGAAATTGGGGAAGATTTAAATGATTGAAAGAACATCCTGTGATCCTGAATTACAAGACTGAATATTGTTAAGATGGCAGTATTCTCCAAATTGTTCTGTGGATTCAACACAATCCTGATCAAAATTCAAACTGGCTTTCCTTTTTTTGAGAAATTGATAAGCTGATTATAACTTCATATGCATTGCAAGAGACACAGAATGGCCAAAACAATCTTGAAAAAGAAGAAAAAAGTTGAAGGACTCATACTTTCTAGCTTTACCACCAGTTGTGTCCACCAAAAATGTCTTTAGACAATGCCAAGTGTCTGATGGGGGCCAACATCAGTCACCCCCAGTTGATAAACACTGATGTAGATGCCCACCCAGGACCGACTTGGGTTTGCATCAACACTTCCTGTCACATCTTATTAGTTAGAATGCAGTCCCGTGATCTCAACCTAGCTGCAACGGAGTCTGGGAAATACACAGCCTTTCTGTTTGCCAAGGAATTGAGAAATGAAATGAGATTAAGTAAACTTTAGCAACTCTCTGCCAGGGAGGCAAACAACTCCATCCTCTTCCCGAAATTCTCCTTTGGAGATAGAGACAACCTGATTTAAGATGACAAGGAGTCTCAGGATATAGCAGGAGAGGAGAGAGGAGATTAAAGGCAACAGATAGTGGGCTCAGGTCAGTCTACTTCTGAGGACCAAAATGGTCATTGTAATACATGGAAGGTTTGTGCTCTGGGGATCTGTGATTGCCCATCATTCCCTCACCCATTACCAATCCCATCATCATGCACATACTTGGCAGGCTTGTATCTGGTCTTAGCTGGGCCTAGGGGAATCCAACACAGACCCTGTCCTTAGAGAATTCCTGGTCTAGAGGGAGACACAGACCTGAAATGAGAAAAAGAGCAGAGAAATGAGAGTCAAAATGAAGCTATGGGGACTGTGTTCTGGACTAAGTGTGTCCTCCACCAATTCCTATGTTGAATTTGTAACCCCTAGTGTGGCTGGATCTAAATGGGGTCTCTGTGGAAGTAATTAAGGTTAAAAAGGTCATAAGGCTAGAGCCCTGACCTGACGGGATCAGTGCCTTTAATAGAAGAGACACCAGAGAGCTCTGTCTGCCTCTATGTACATGCTGAGAAAAGGCCAGGTTAGTATAGAGCACGATGACGGCCATCTGCAACCCAGGTGGAGAGTCCTCACCAGACACCAGCCCTGCTGGCACCTTGGCCTTCCAGACCAACAGTGAGAAAACAAGTTTCTGTTGTTTAAGCCATGCAATCTATGGTATTTTTTTGTTATGGCAACTGGACAGACTAATACAGACTGTATTCATGCATTAGTTCTGCTGCAACAAAGTACTACAGAGTGGGGGCTTAAAGAAATTTGTCTCATAGTTCTTTTTTTTTTTTGAGATGGAGCCTCAAGCTATCCCCCTGGATAGAGTGCCATGGCATCACACTCACAGCAACCTCCAACTCCTGGGCTCAAGCGAGTCTCCTGCCTCAGCCTCCCAAGTAGCTGGGACTACAGGCGCCCACCACAACGCCTGGCCATTTTTTGGTTGCAGCCATCATTGTTGTTTGGCGGGCCCGGGCTGGGGATTTGAACCCGCCACCTTAGGTGTATGTGGCTGGCGCCTTAGCCGCTTGAGCCACAGGCGCCGAGCCTGTCTCATAGTTCTTGAGGCCAAACAGCTGAAATGAGGTGTCAGCGCACTTGTGCTCTCTCTTCTGGCTTCTGGTGGTTGCCAGTAATGCTTGGCGTCCCTTGGCTTGCAGCTACTTCACTCTAATCTCTGCCTCTCTGGTCACCTGGCTGTCTTCCCTCTGTGCATCTGTCTTCACATTGTGTTCTCTGTCTCTATAGTTCTTCTCCTCTTCTAATAAGCTATTTCACCCTATTTCACTATTTTCTCATCTTAATTTATGTCTTGAATGATATCCGCAAAGACCCTATTTCCGATTAAGGCCATATTTGCAGGCACCAGGGATTAGGCCTTTCACATGTGTTTTTGGGGGACACAATTCAACCCACAACAGGGGAGAGGACTGACTCTGCTTGGGGGTCAAGGGAGTAGTCAAAGGGTTGCACAGGAATTCCAGGGAGGCCGGAGCTCAAGCAGCAGGTATAGCTATAAGATCTAGACCAATAAATGAATTTGTGTAGTACCTGGGATCCCCAGAGCTGCACGCTTAGGAGCGGATGGGGGCTGGGGTTGGGAGAATATTAACCTTAGGGCCCCCCGTTCCCTCTTTAACTAAAGAAGCTCCATTCCTGTTTCATGTGGGGGACCTGTGGGTAAGACTTTGTTCAGATAAAGAATTCTAATGGACAACTCTTGACTTAGATGAACAATCCTCAGTGATGTTACTTGTACTATTAGAATATGAATGAGCTTGCATCTAACAAAGAAGAAGATGATAACCTTGGCAATTACCATCACCCGCCATTATAACCATCATTTATAGGGTACTAAATATATGTGGGCCCCGTTCCAGGCATGTTATATTCAGCATCTCAGCTACTTTTCTAAAAACTAACGGTATAAGTGTTCTTATCTTCACTTTACAGATAAGGAGCTGAGGCTCACAGAGGTATCTTGATCAAGTTCCTACAATTGGCAGTGTCAATCTTGGAATTCAGATCTTTTTAGTTCGGAAGCTGGCAGTACAGTTTGCAAAAACGCTTCCGTAAGCTGCTTCTGTGTTGATAGCTGTGGTAGCCCTGTAAAGGGGACACTGCTGGGACCCCCATTCTATAGTTGAAGAGACTGAGGCTCCAAATGTCAGGCCAGGAGAGGGAATGTGCAATGGTGAGATGGGACAGGCAATCTGGGTTACAGTGTGTCTGCCATCTTTCCTTGGTGGTCCCCAACCACAGAGGAGACACCAGAGCATGAAGATTTGGCCACCAGTGCTCTGGCCACTCTTCCCCGGCCATCCTTCTCAGTATACATGAGATGCTCAAATTATGATGTTTTATTCCAATGACAAAGAATATAACAAGCACAGGAAATGGCCTGGCATTAATCTCCACTCCATCTTGTGGCAGTGACTGCAATGAAAATGAGAAATAGTTTAAGCTTAACCCATTCTCATTACAATCATAATTACATTTTGTGGTCATTCTTAGTTTCTGGCAGACCCCAACTGCTCTCCATGTCAATTTGAAAGATACAGACAGCCCTTAATTTTTCTCCAGCCTTCATTTGCTCAGCCATCTGCTGAAGACTTGATCCTTAAGAAGCTGAAAATTAGGCTTAAAGAACTTATCTGTTTTATGTTTTAAATGGTTTGGCGCGGACCTGCTAAACATCTGGATAAATGTAGTTTACATCCATGTGCCTCAAAACACAGTGAATTGAAGAACTGATTTATCTTTCTAATAATATGTTTAGTAGAATACTAAAATCTGGGTTCTGATTACAGGGCCAATGGCACCGAGAACCAACCAGGAAGCATGCCTAGTGGTAAGAGGGGAACAGCCAGGGGCCAGACCTTCTCATTCATAAGTAGTGAGTGGGCACGTCCCCACCTCCATCCTGCACACTGGTATTCTCCAGAACAACTGCACAGTTCATGGCTCTGCAGTATTCCTCTGTGGTTATTGTATCATAAATCCATTTGCCAATAACCATCTTTGCCAACTGAGAACCTGCAATGTATAAGGTGTTTGCCAGGAGCTAAGGATGCAGACAAAGGAAGCTGAGCCCTGCCTTCGGGGGTTCACTTTCTGGTAGTCATCCAGAAAGTACAGCACAGCACAAAAGACTATGGGGTGCAGACGAGGGCCAACCCCAGGAGTGAGGTAGGGTAGGTAAGTAAGGCCTTCCCTCACCCCAGCTTGGTCTCAGCTGGTGTGGGCAGTGGATAAATCAGCCAGGATTTCATCAACTGCCACTAGAAAAAACAATGTATTTCCTTGAGGCCACGGTGTTTTATTAGGTATGAGTTATATACACTGCACAAGGCCCAGAATCAAAACTAGTGTAAGTTAAATGCAACTCACATGGCAGTCCGTGTGTTAAATACATCTACCTGGGGGTTGGAGAGAATGAAGGCAGTCAGTGAAGTGCTTGGTAGAGCTCCTGGCACCTACTAAGTGCCCACGTAGTAGAGGGGACGTGCAGGCTTCCTAGAGGGACCTTGGGGCATAACTGTCAGGGCTTAACTAGGGGTGGTGGTAGGCTGTGTGTTCTGAGGCAAAGGCTAAGCCTTACTGAGGGCTAGGGTTCTGAGAGAACTGTCAGTGTGGCTGGGCCACAGGGCAGGGGCAGCAGCCGAGGCCAGATTCTGGAGCATCCTGTACGCAAGGCTAAGGGAATTGGGCTTTGCCCCAGTGCTGTGGGACCTTTCTGCAGAGAGGCAGTGGAGAGTCAGATGATCAAATTCCCACTTTAGCAATGTCGTTCTGGCTGTCGAGTAGAGAACAAATCCCTCAAACCCAGGGCAAGACCAGGCACTGAGAGGCTGTAGCAATAATTCCAGAGAGGACCTCGGTGGTGGTATATGCTATTGTGGATTTTATTTTATTATGGACTCTATTCTACCCAGTTTTGTTTCAACGAGCTTTTGGAGAACTTAAATTCTTGGACTGGACTATTTCAGAATGTCCCCTATGTTAGAGCTTTTGGCCAACCCAGTGGACATGGAGCTGAGTTGGAGTTTTCAGTGCAGGAAGCCACTTGGGGCAGGGAGCAGACAGGTACCAGAGAGTCCAGGCATGGAGTCTCTGTGGCCCGGCTTGCCTTCAGAGTCTCAGGGCTCAAAGATCCTCCCTCCTACAAGGGGTATGTCCCCAGAGCCTCACCCTGCCCAGTGACAGGGAGTTCTAGATACACAATGAGGCCAGGGGAGGGGCCGGGCTATGGACCTGTCTTACTGGCCACAGAATCCCGGCACTTGCTCAGTGTCTCAAGCCTCCCTTTCCATATTGCCAAGTGAGACAACAGAGAAGCGAAGAGCCTCGGGAGTGTTTGCTAGAGGGGTGGGTTTCACAGTCACATCTGCTGGTATCTCTTTCTGACTCGTGGCCTGATTTTCTGCATTAGCTCAATGTCCAGCAAATGAACATACATCTGCCTGTTAACCTGCCTCAGTGCTCCATGCAGGCACGTTTCTGGGGGGGGGGGGGGGGGTGGCTTCTTACTTCTTTATTGGAAAGAAAGACCAAGGGCCCTGGACATTCCAGAAATGGCTTTTGTATTTTGGATTGGTGTTTTGAAATGTAATGTTAGGTCTCAGCACAATTTAAAAATAAATCCACAAGGCTGGGTGCTGGTGGCTCACACCTGTAATCCTAGCTCTCTGGGTGGCTGAGACAGGTAGATTGCTTGAGTTCAGGAGTTCGAGACCAACCTGAGCCAGAGCAAGACCCCATCTCTAAAACAAAACAAAATAAAATAAAAATTAATCCACAGATACAGACAGGGCAGTTGGCAAAGGACATAGAGAAAGTAGATGCACGAGAAAGGGGACAGGACTCTGACAACCCCGGAAAACTAAATTAGACACTTGCCATTAGCACTGGCCAGAAAATTAGGCCAGCACTAATTGATTCAGGAGATCTTTGCACGAACTCACAGTCGCACTTTCTCATCCAGCTGTCCCTTTGCTCAGTCCTGAGTCATCCTTGGCTGGCCCTGGGCTGCAGCCTCGGCTTGGCAGCTCATAATAGGCAGTGGAATTAGATCTGACCTTTGCAATTGTGGCTTTTTAAAAAAAAATTATTAAATTTAAAAATGGTTAAATCTCAAATGAGCTGAAATCTTTTGTACAAAGGATCCGTCTATCATTGCTTTTGTCCATAAAATATATTTAACCTCAACCATGTAATTAAAGCCAGTGAATCCACCAGGCTGGCCGGGTTTATTATGTGCTCAGCCATTCTCATCTGAAAAGGACAGCGCCAGGTCCCTGGCGGGCATTTTCTTGAGTTGCTTGGCAAAAGCTACAGGCAGGAAGTTGAACCTTGTCTGGAATAGCTTCCACTTTACCTCCTTGTGCCTCCCCCACTCTCCATCCAGGTTCAGCAGAAAATGCTGCACAATTAGAGAAAAATCTGTAACAAAGGGTAGTTAGCCAGGCTGACAGCACATTCTGGAAAGACTGTGTGTAATGGGCAGGGATTAGCGTCATGCAACCCTCAAGCGAAGCCCCAGCCTCAGATACCCAGCAGCAGCTTCCAAGCAGGGCAGAGAGAGGTCTGTGGAAGTCCATAGGCATATGAAAGAGTGACTCTAACGTGGTTCTGGGAATGGAGCCTTCTCCTGATGCAACTGCAGGAACACTGGCCCTCGAGTCCAGTAGACCTGAGTTAGCGCTGGCATCCCCGCTGATCATTTGGTGTGTGCATTTGGCAAGTCATGAAATCATTGTGAACTCCAGTTTTCTTATGTATAAAATAGTGGTGAAAAAAAAATCTCTCTCATTGCCTTTAAGTTTTCCAACAAACAAACAAAAACTCCACCTTTCAAAGTTATTGTTGCAATGAGATAATAAGTGGCAAATCCTTAGCACAGTGCCTGGTGCTGGAAATCTGCTACTATTCTTCTTTGCCTTTTCTTCCTCCTCCTCCTTTCTTCTCCTGGAAAACAAACCATGAAAATAGCCAAATAAGTTGTGCTGGCATGGAAAGGGGAGGGGTACCTGCCCTAGTAAACATCAAGACAGATTATAAAACTATAGTCATTGTGATCGTGTGGTACCAGCCCAACAAAAGTGAATGGAATGAAATAGAGAAAGGGACCAGGCAAGACTGGCCATCATGGCCATCTGTAGTCCCTCAGGGAAAGCATGGAGCACTTGTTAAAAATGCTGGGAACATTTTGAAACACTCTCATCAAACTGGTTAACATAACCTTCTTGTCATTTTCTTAGTTATTGAGTTAAAACGTTCATACTCTGCTTTTAGAAAGATTCACTTGTACCTTTGTAAGATAAACCATAGAGGTGACCCCACCAATCTCCCTCCCTCCTCCCATCCCCCCACCTCCCCCTCCTACCCCCTTCCCATATTCTAAGGCTACAATTAGGTTATGACATTCCTATAAAAGCTATGAATTAGTTTCAAAGTAGAGCTGTGTACATTGGATACTTTTTCTTCCATTCTTGAGATACTTTGCTAAGAAGTACCCCATGATTGCATGAATGTACACAGTTATGCTATAAGAAATTAAAAAAAAATTTTAAAAAATGCTGGGAACATTGCTTAACAATGTGGGAGAAATGAAATGGGATCCCTATCTCACACCACACACAAAACTGATCCCAGACAGATTAAACGTGAAGGGCAAAATTTGAACATTGTAAGGAGAAAATAGAGAAGACCTCAGGGCAAGACAGTATTTCTTAAGTAAAACACAAAAAGGCTGATAAGTTAGACTACATTAAAATTTAGAACTTCTTACAACAAAAACTTGGACAAGATATTTGCAACATATATAACAAAAGATTAGTATCCAGAATATAGACAAATGGGAAATGAACAATAAGGAAAAAAACAAATCAACCTGACAGAAAATAAGGGCCAAAGACATGAATAGAACATTTTATGGAAGAGTAAACTGCAATGGCCAATTAACATATGAAAAGACACTCAACTTCATTTGTAATCAGGAAAATGCAAATTAAAACCACAGCAGTCTATGGTTTTATACTTGCCAGGTCGACAAAAGTTAGGAAGTCTGACAAGAACACACACATAGGTGAGGACATGGAGAATGGGAACTCATGTTTACTGCTGGTAAAAAAGTAAATTAGAAAGTCACTTTGGAAAACAAACTGGCACTGTCTTGGAAAGCAGAGCTCAAGAATTCTCTGCAACCCACCGGCCCCCTCAGAGCTATCTCCCTCAGTAAAACTGTTTGTGTGCAGCTGGAGAATGTTGGGAGAACGTTATTGCAGCATTACAGGTAAAAGCAAAACTTTTGAAACCACCCTAATGTCCATTGATAAGAGAATGGCTAAACATGCTATGGATCATCATCTATATAGGAAAACAAATGTGTGGTGGTTACTGCCCCTTACCCCATGTGAATCTTTGAAACCTAATGCCAAGAAAAACAACTCACAGAAGACCACAGAGAGCGAAATGCCATTCTTAGAAAGCTTCAAACCCAGCAACACAAAGGTCATTGTTTAGATGACGAATGAGGAGCAAATGACTCAGGCCCCTGGGACCCGGTGAGAGGCAGAGGGATGAGTTAGGTTGGAGCAAGTCAGGAGCAGCAGGGATGCCAGAATTATTCTGTTCCTCGGGGAGTGGTGGTTTCCTTGTGTGTGCTATATTATTACACTGCATAACTTAACACATGTGTTTTGCCTATTGTATATGTCAAAATATTGCATAATTAAAAACAAAATTAGAAATAGAGTGCTATGGAAGGTATAGCATTGGGCAGGCTGCAGCCATAGTCTCCATGGGCTCTCTGTTGGGGGCGGGTAGGGGAAGGAAGAGACTGCAGGGGCTGCATTTGGGAAAGAAGAATAGAGTTTGCAGGCCTCTTTCAATATCTGATGCATTTGGTGACAACCTAGGAAACTCAATGTGGAAACCGGGGCTCTTTAAATGTGTCCACATGTGAAAATGGATAGAGGCAGGACTTTCTGGTAAAGAGAACAAGTTTTGCCAGCTGAGCTCTCTTAGGATTTCTCTTCCGGCTTAAAATCTATTAGTGTCATCTGGTGCATGCTGTCATTTAACTCTTCAGTGTAAAAGGTAAAGAGGCGATGGAGGGGCAGGTCTGTGAGCTGGGCCCTCCAGGCTGATTGTAAGGACCCGGAGCTGTAGGAAAGAACTGGAATGTTCTATCTTCTAAAGGAGTGGGAACAGTGCGTTTGAGGCCTAGATATAAACAGCTAGTGGGAGGGACCCAGTCTTTTAAAATGTCTATAGTTAAAGAAGATTTTTAATGACTTAAACTAAAGTTAAAATGTAGAGTATTCTTTCAATTTTAGGGCACATGTGAAGGCTCCTCACCCTGTGGTGGCTTTAGGACCAGGTCTCAGTGGGGAAATGTGGGATGGTTTTTTTTTTCTCTTGCTCTCAACTCAAACCTTCTGCACCTTTTTATTCAGGGCGTATTAGGAATGGCCTATCCTCTGTGTGCGTATAATGGACCTGAAGGAATGTGGGTAGTCTGTTGTTTCACTAGAATACGGATTAACACTCCCCAAATATGCGCCACTGGCTCATGTTATTGCCTTTTATGGACCCCGTATGGCGTTGCAGTGACCTGGAAATAATGGGTTAGTGAGAACATTTGGATTTTAGTGTATTGTTTTCTTATTTGTTTATCCAGAAAAAATGTCAGTTTGGGTTCTGTTCCTGGTCATTTAGCAAAGGTCCCCAGTTTGATCCACTGTCTTTTATGACACAGACATAAAGGGGTCACATGGCCAGCAGAAGTCTAACCTGCAGGCAGCCTTGTTTCTGCTTAGGCAGCAGCATTGAAACCACTTTTTAAAATGCCACCCTACGGAAATCGCCAACGGGGATTATGAGGTTCAGGAGGAGCTTATCACCAGAAATCTTAATTTAATCAGCACCGGGGATTTTACTTAGTATCGTGATGTTAAAGCAGGATTCTGCTCCCTCCTTCTGTTATTTTCTCATCATCTTCCACGTTGAAGACTGGTAAAAAAATCTCTGCCTAAATTGATCTGAGCAGGGCTCAAGGAATGAAGATGGTCTGCGGCTAACAGCAGGGGCATTTTAATTACAAGGCCTAATTTGATCCTGCATGACTTCCCTACACTTTACAAGGACAGATTTTTAAATGCATACAACATTCAAATATGGAAAACCTTGGCCATTCTACTCTCCTCTTCCCACAAAAACTTACATTTCTCCAATGCTTAAAATATGGAAATGGTAACAATCAACATTGTGCTCTTAGAGTGTGTGGTGGCCCTAAACAGCTTATGGGCTCATGATATTATTGCATTAAATAGAAGAAGCATCTTGGATCATTAAATATGAAGATCTCTCTTCCAGTGGCCGGCAGAGGCATGGACAAGACCTGTTTTTCTTTCCCCTCAAAACTGTCTTGAGACCCGAGAGGACAGGCAGAGAAGCCTGGAAAACCCTCCAGCTTCTAATTGTGTCTTTACAGCCAACTAGGCTACCAAAATGATTATCTTTTTCTCTCCGAGCCTTACTGACCTGTGGCTAATGAGATTTGTGCTTCGATTAGTTGTAGAACATAAATTAGCTAATCAATGGCAGTGGATTCACATTATTTCTCATGCATGAGTTCCGCGGCAGTGATCTGTATTTAATATTCAAATCAATTTCGAATGCTCAGGACAACTCCGTTAATGTGGCATGCTGGAAGCTGGGCATCTGTAGCCTCCTGGCCTATGAAGACTGGGCCAGCCCCGGATGACACACCTGGCTCTCATTGGCTTCTGGAGCTTTGCAAATTGCCTTGCCTTCCATTACACTGGGTGAGGAACAGATGGGAAAGGGCAGAAAGCTCTGTGCAAAAAGCAAGAGAAAATCTGGGAGAACGCACAGCCTAAGGTGGTCTCTTCTGGAGAAAGAAGTCAAAAAGCAGGCGAGTTAATTTCAGGTTTTTGATGTGGAAACTTTGCAAAGAGCGAGGGCCTTAGTCCTCGTCTTCACTTTTAAGTACCAAGAAGCATATCTTTACGCTTTGCTGTAATTGTCTCGTCAGTACAATTAACCAGCATCTTGGCATAAAATGTGGAAATTTGTACAGTCTTCTAGGCATCTGTGGGCTTTATGGTACAAGTTCTGTTAGTACTGAAGCCACAGAAAATTAAATGTTCCCCAAAGAACTTCCAGATGTGCTTTATTCTAATAGGGTCATTATACAGTAAATTAAAAAGCAGGGTAAATGGAACTGTAAAATTTAAATTACTCTAAAACCACATCTCTTTGCTTTGAGCATTCATTTGTGGGGTTGCATTTGCAATAAATGTGAATTAGGCAGCTGCAATAACTGTTAATCATATATTTATAAAATAGTAATGAGGAAATGAATAGCAGAGTAAGACAGCTGCACATTTCTCTAATAGTGTGTCAACTGTGAACATAATAAGATGTGGAACATTGTTTGGTGCTGGGCTGATAATACGGCTGAATGTAAGAGATCGCTCCAGCCTCTTAACTTTACATGAAATTATACATAAAATCCATAAAAGCCCATAATAATGCATTATGCCTCTGAATTGGATTCAATATTTTTCTTTGCTTTGATTTTCTGAAATGAGCTCTACTTTCACCAAAGTCATCTTCCAGGGATCGGTGAGGCTTTTGTTTCAGGCGACGTCGGGCTTCTAAGATTGCAATTGGGTTTAAAGAAAGCAGCGCTGATACAGGCAAGGAGTTAATGGTGGTGCTTTGTTTTGTTTTTCTCTGAGGTGCCTGATATGGACGGAGGCTGCTGCGTCCTGGGCCAAGGACATGGTGTGTGCAGCCTTTCCAGCCATTTCCTGACACTGGGGTTGTGGACAGGGGCCGCTCACTGTGCCTTGGGTGCAGATTTGGCCTGGTGGGAACAGGAGCAGCACCTTCAGCGGCTTCCAGACAGACATCTTGTCAGGGGCCTAGGCTGAGGGCTCAGGGAGGATCTGGAAAGGTGGTTAGAATCCTACGGACTGATCCTGGGAGACGGTTTTCCTCCCAACACTCTTCCAGCTGGCTCCGGGCATTCTCAGGGACTGGTGGTGGTGGGTGCTGGTTTGGTGATAATCGTGTCTAGGGTGAGAGGAGGATGACACCCGATTCAGGCTTAGCAAAGTGAGGAATGAGGAATGGCGGCAGCTCTTGTATGAAGCTCCAGAGGCTTGGAAGCCCCTTTGGCCTAGTCAGGCTTGGTCTTTAGACAACCCCCCTGCAGTGACCAATGAACGCATTTCTCCCCATGCAGCACAGGGGCAGAAAAGGGGACGCTGGCGTGGCGTGTTCCCCGGCGGGGACTAGTCCTAGGCCTGTGAGAGAGCACATGCTCCTTAGGGTGGCACGCAGGGCTCTGTGGGCCTTCCCGTCACACCCTCCTCTACCCCCAGCATTTGGCACTCACAGGGTAAATGCCATGGTCTTGACTTCTGTGGCCTTGACTATGCCGTTCTCCTGGTCTGGAATGTTCTTTCTTGAATGCAAACTCCAGTTGCTCTTGGCTTGCGGCTTGTGAAGCCGCCTGGCACCCTGGACACCTTCTCTTACTCCCCAGCTCTTGCTGGGCCCTGTGTGCAACCCCATTACAACCACCACTTCCTGGCTTCTTGGGGCTCTGTAATTTTGTGGAGTCACTCACTCAGACTGAGGCTCTGCGAGCATGTCTGAATTTTGGTGCCTGATAGACCTTGTTTTGGAGACAGTTTGCATGAATGCCATTACTCCTTGTTGGTATAAATTCAGAGACAATGACCTGGAAGAATCTGACTGGAACTCTCTTGATGTTCCTAAAACGAATAGGCCCCCCTTTTTGCAGGCAGCCTCCAGCTCTTGGGATGAAAGGGGCTGTCTGCAGGGAATGGAGAAGGAGCGGTTCTAATGGGCAGCGTGCCCCTGAGATGCTCAGCATAGGAGTTGTCCAGGTGGAAGCTCAGCAGCCATAGCCACAGGCTCCTCACACAGGCCTTGTAGGACCTTGGATAGGCAGTGCGCTGGGGGACGCTGGTGCCTGCTACTGCACTTTCCCTAGGGGGAGAAGAGGGAGGGAGGAGGCTGAGAAAGAGGAATGGAGAAGGGGAGAGAAGGAGACCGAGGAGGGAGGGAAAGAACAGGAAAAAGAGGAAGGAAAATGAGGAAATTGTTGTATTCACATATACTGACCATTCTGTAACCTCCTCCTAAACCCTGTTCACTTCCGGTAATTCAGTATTGAATATTTTTTAGTATTGAACTTTTTCTGAAGCACTATATAATCCTTACAGAAAATGTGGAAAATAGAAACAAAAACAAAGAAGAAAATAAATGTTCCCCCTAATCAATCACCTTTCCCCACAGATAACTCCCGCTCATATTTGCTGTCCTTCTTCCTGTCTTTATTCATTTGCTCCCACATCCACGAATCCAACCACATCAAATGGTGCATAATATTTTGAAACTACTTTTATTCAGTATATTATGAATATTTCCTATATTATCAAATGTTCTTCTACATTACACCATGTCATTTAATTGACTTCACCGACTGTCTGACACAAAGAATTCGATAATTCATTCAACTCTTGTCTTCAAAGGTCCCATAGTTCAAAAATGGGTTCAAAAATCCCATAGTTTAGCCATTCTTTATATCTTGAGCACCATTCTCTATGTAACCATCTTTTCATTTGTCTAATAGTTATAATATTTTTTGATCTTTTAAGTAATGTCATCGGAGTCTTCAGACACCTTTATCAATTTCATAAGTGTGCTGCTTCACTGTAATTTTAATTTTGATTTATATTATTTCTGGCAAAGTAAAATTTTTCCTGCTCTTTTTTCCTTACATATATCATACATATATTTTTCTTTTGAGATGGTTAGGTGTTTTCTGGGAGACATAACTTTATCTAGTCCTCACATTAACCCCACAAATAGGTACCATGCTTCACATTTAATAAGGGGGCTGATGCTTGGCGAGGCTGGGGACCCTGCCCTGAGACACGTAGGCGGTGAATAGTGCTTTAGTGAAAGCCGACAGCTTTCTCCTTAATTTATTGGAGATGTGTGCATATGAAGTATTTAATGCATTGTCCCTATACGTACAGCATAGTGTTTAAATAGAAGTCACATCCCGGCATTTCCCCAAAAGAAAGGGAAAAGGCCTTCCTCATTGCCTTCTCCACTACAACTTTGTTCAGAAGTTCATCTGCCTGTGACTCTGCCTTCTGGGTTCTTTCCCGTTGTCATCGGTGGTGTCTTCACCATGTGCAAGGTGGGTGGCCCGAGGACTATTACTTCTCTCATTCACCCAATGATAGAGAGCTGGCAAGCAAGCCAGTTACCAACAAGACACACAACCCCCCCAAAAGACAATAACCAAACCCAACCAAAAAATACCCCCTAACGGTGGGTTGGTTGGTTCACATTGGGTATAAGGCTGCCAGATAAAATATGGAATGTCCAGTTAGAGCTGAATTTCAGATAAACAACCAATACTAAAATTATTAAGAACAGTTAAGAAAAAAAAAGCCCCGTGCAATATTTGGGATATACTTATACTGAGAAACTGTCCACTGTTGTTTATCTGGGAAGTCCTGTATTTCTAATTGCTGCAGCTCACAGCCCTGAGTGGGAAAGCCTGATGTGGTGATGCCTTAATTGAAACGATGCATTGAGTGCAGAGTCAGAGGGACCCAAGGGTGAAAGATGGCTCACTGGCCAAGTCCACTTGGTTTTTAAGTTTGCTCTCCTTCCTTTCTTTAGTTGTGCACACTGGGCACGTGCAGTTCAGGCATGGATCCCGCTCTGCAGCCTCTGTTCTGGTGTGTGGGTGCAGGGCAGTGGAGGAGGCTCCTTCCCGGCTGTCCACAGCAGTCCTCCCCTTCTGCAGCTGCCTGATGCTTCTGGATCTTTCTGAGGGTGGAGGGACTGCCAGTATATGTGTGGGGAGCAAATGGCAGGAACTGGGATGGCTATGATATCACTCTCCTTTTAAAAAACAGAACATGCAAAATCCCACTTTCTCTTCTGATTAAAAAAGTAACAATGTGAGTAGCCAGAGAAGGTGTCCTGCCAAACATGCATTTGTAATGATTATTGTGGAAAACTTAGGAACAAGAACGGGGAAAATTCAGCCACCCAGAGAAAAGTGTTGTTAGCACTGTAGTATATTTCCTTCTAGTCTTCATATCCAAAGGGTCTTGTTTTGATGAGGGGCTATTTCACTGCAGAGTGGGACTCTTTCCTCTCCTTTGAGTAAGACAAGACAGGGTCACTCAGGGAATAGAGTAGAATCTCCAAAGTTGACCACCTCCCCACACTGACCACCTCCTTAAGTTGACCTAATTTTCATAGACCAGACATGTACCACATGTGTGCATCAGTACAGTTGGCCTAGTTCCTTATGTTGATCCCCCCCATAGATTGATCAGTTTGTTACAGTCCCCTGGGTGGTCAACTCACTGAGGAGTTGACCTCAGTGGGACAGGACCTCACAGCAGGAATACTCACTAGTGTATTTATTGAGGAAAGTGCATGGGATAAAACAGAGCCTGCTAGGGCGTCTTGGTCCAGCCCTGACAGAGTGTAAGCAGGGCAGTAATGTGGAGGAGGTTGATGGCAAAGGCCACCCCTTCCTACGCGTGCACCTGTGAGCAAGGCACTTAACCTCTCTGAAGCTCAGTTTTCTCATCTGAAAAGCAAAGCAAGCAAGAATATTAATGAAAATAGCCCGTCCCCTGTAATATATGCCTGACCTTGTCCTATAAATGTTTCCTGTCTTAACTTAATTCTCATATCATCCCTCCTTGTGGAATAGGTACTTTCAACACCCCAATTTATAGGTGGGGAAACAGAGACACACAGGGGTAAAGACACTTGTACAAGGTCAGCTGGGCGAGCTGGCCCCTGAGTCCAGGTATTGGCCCGCTCCTGCGTAAAGGGCACACAGGGTGCCTTGCAGGCTCATTTCCCCCCTTTTTGAAAATTGCCCTCTATCTTCTGTGTAGCCTTGAGGCCATGATTACCCAGTGCGGTTTGTCCCCTGGAGTACAGATTGGACCACAGTGGACATTAAAGCAAGATGAGCCTCCTCATCTTTAAGAATATGGAATTCTGAGATGTGAGTCAGTCTCCATTGTTGGCTTAAACCTGACATGTGTGGGGTCACATCTGGCAGATATCTCTGTGTGGCTACGTGGTATCCAAAGCAGGACAAGGAGAGAGTGTTCTGCACAGCCAGGCAGAGATTGAGGCTGAGGGTCCTCAAGCTGCTGCTCCTGAGGTCTCTGGGAAAGCCCTCTCTTCCCTGCCCCAAGAGTTTGAGCGGGTAGCTTTTCCTGCAAGAACAGTAGCTCTGAGGTGAAGATCACATTAAACTGTATCTATGGAAATAGTTTTATACGGTGTGATCTCAAGACAAATTATAATTTATAATGCTTTCAAAGTTAATAGGTACTAAGCCTTTCCGTCCTTTGTAATTTAAGGTTAATTACGATGAATCCTCTGCACTGTGTTGATAGAAGTGTTCTTTATATCACAGAGAAGACATTTGCCCATGAGGCCGTTTTCCCAGATGGTGCATGTGGACACCAGTGAGACTCCCTGATAAAGGCCAGCTGCCCACCAGCCTTGGCCACACTGGCTTGAGTTCCACTAGTAATGTCTGGCTGCAACAAAGAAGGGAGGACAAAGAGGTTGCCACAGGTCCTTTGTGGAGAACTGCTAATCTCCCCCAAATTACTGCCCTTTGATTCTCTGCTGCATCCAGCTTTCTTTTTGTATATTGGCTCCATTTAAAGTGATTAAAGTGGAGATCCGATTGGATAAGTTCATCCAAATTCTGTAAACGCCACTTCTGTACAAACGAACACTTGCGATCGATTTAATTTTTCAAATAAGATGATTAAATTGCTATTATTGTTGGATCATTTTTTTTTATTAAGAAAACCTTTTAAAATGTTAATTATTAAGCCCCTTGAAACACTTTCATCTTTCCCGACTTTGCTCTTGAGCAGAAAGCAGTTATTCCTGACACCAACCGAAGGGAAATGCAGGCTTCCCTTTTTTACACCTGCAACCATTCTCCTTAGCTCTAATATTTATGTGAATTTAACTTTAATTTTTCTGCCTTTCATCTTCTGAATTAGTCACATAATGCACAGATCACTCCTTCACTGCTTCTTTCCTGTTTATTTGCCTTAACAATAGATTCATTAACTAGATTTGGGTGCTCAAGCCATGCAACCACATCCATTTCAAAGGAAGATTTAATGGCATTTCATATTTTTCTACATTAAGGAAGATTAAAGTATATTACAATACCCTTTACTGCCCTATTTTCTTCATTTTAAAAGTGGTCAGTTTTAAAATTTTTTTCCCTCTCTTTCTTTCATCTGCAGTGTTCGATAAATTGTCCAGGCCTTTCAGATGATGGTCCCAGCAAATTGAGTTCTATATTCCAACTCGGAAGCATTGTTTAGCCCATCAGCAGTCAGATAAAGCACCCCTATTCACACAGGACATCAAAAGAACAAATATATATTCGAAATGGGTAAAAAGAGGACTGAGACTCAGATATTTCATTTTCTTAATTGTTAGTGATTACTTGGCTAGTTTCAGGGTGATCATTTTGCTGACTCTGAGCCTAGACTTACTTCGCCTGATAGAAGAGTGGTGTGAAATTCATGTCCACATCCAGGTAGACCTAGATATATACTCGTGACCACGAATTATACCACTGGCAGACCGGGCAGGCGCATCATCTTTGAATAGCCCAAGGGGTCGTCCTTCTAACATTTTAAAAGTGGGCAGTAATGTGAAATGCAAGATCCGGACTTACGGCTTTTTATTTCAGCCATGTACCATCTTGCAAAATAGTCAGGAGACTTTAAGGCATTTTCGGGCTAGAGCAAGGGAGATGTTAAGATTTAAGCTTTTCTATTTTTGTTTTTTGTAAGGCAGAGAGGGATCAAGGCGATTGGGCACTCGTTGGGCTGAAGTTTTATTTGGGTGTGCTGTCCATCAGCTTGGTCCATGAAGGGGGCCTTCCTCACCTCAGTAAATGCAGTATAACCTTGCTTGACACTGAGTCTAAACAAAGTTTGGGGATGTCGGTAGATGTGGAAGGAAAGGGCAGAAGATAGATTTTACGACAGTACAATCATGGGGTGTAGGTTTTAGGCAATAAGCAGGTAGCCTAGTTTTCTCAAAAGAAAAAAGAAAATAATGGAAAAGTGTAACATTCATTCGGAGGCCTCAAAGGCATAAAAAACCCAATTCCAACTGTTATAGGTCCCTGCAGGAGTCTACAAAAGAACTAAGCTTTTTAAGTAAGAAAACTAGATTCTGGCCCACAGGGCCCTGTCATTGCTGCTTAATGGATGAAACTCTTTGGATATAAATATGCTGTTTACTTCTCAGCTTCAGCTTTCATAAAATATAACCTTTTTATGATTTACGACCCACAGAAAAGCTGGAGGATGGATTTTTAGCTCTGAATTGCTTGGATGTCAACAAGAAAAATATAGATAACATATCGAAGTAGCGGGGTGTTAATGCCACACAAAATGATGAAATTATTTTTGTTTAGAAAAGTTAAGTTTGTTCTTGAAGTTGTTGGTGGATGGTGGTTGTGAGAGGCAGGGCTGATGAAAAGCCACGAAACACTTCTCATTTTTAAGTCTGTGTCTGGTGGCTTGCAAATCGGGGCACACCAACTTCAATTCTCTAGTTTGGGCTAACCACAGATTCTTCAAACATGGAGCAGCCATTCTTTGTTTAAATCACTCCACTTTTTCAAGTGCAGTATTTGGTCACATCTCTCAACAGTGAATATAGCAGCTGTCCTGATCCTGAAAGGAGATGACAGAGCAAGTCTTTTTTTCCCCACAAAGATGAGTGGAAAAAATGAACAGCAAAAGCCAAAAATAAAACCCTAAATGAGCAAGGAAGCAAGAAAACAAACGCGAGGCCTTCAAGCCAAAAGCAACTGCAAACTCCCCTTACTGTGCACTCGAGAAAAGCTGACCTGGTTGTTGGAAAAAGATAATTTGTCCTAGTGAATTGTCATTCAGGATCTGTATGTATGTCCGCGTGTGTATAACGTATAGTTCCCTATTCAGGCGGTCTTTTGTTTATGTTGTTCATGCCTTTTTTTTTCATGGAACATTAAAAATAACTTTTTTTTTTTTTATGTTTGGGGAAAGAGCCTGATCCCAGACAAAATCAGCCCGAAAGTCTGCAAATAGGACTGCCAGCCGAGGGGTGAGGTTGTCAAAGCTGCAAAGATCTTCTCTTTCGACTCTTCCAAGCACAGAAGGAAAGGAATTTACTCTGTTTTGTGAAAGCTGCTCTAAACAAACTAAAGTCTTATGCTCTGAGATCAGATGACCAGATTTTTAGTTTTTCCATAACCTAGAAAGAGCAGAGCTGAGGCTGTGCCTTGGGCAGCTGTCCCGTAGTGGCCAGAATGGTCCTTCTCATCTGCTACTCTTCCGGTTTTAGACAGAGTGTCACCGAGAACACAAATGTACCCTCTTCCTCAGGTGGCACTGCAGACCCTGTCTCTGGGAGAGAGACCTGTGGCCCCAGAAGGGGGAGCTGGCCAAGTGGTTTATGCCATTGGTCAGAATTTGCTGTGGGACCCTTCCCATGTCTAATGTCGGCCTCCACCTGGGAGAGCTCAACACTCTCATGAACACAAATCAACCGGTTTCAGGAGAGAACTGCAGGAAGACTGTTGGCTTTTTCTCGGTTTTATTTTTCAGAGGAGTGTGTGTGTCATATTCACATGACTTATCTTTGCTTAGAAGCCCCCAGGGTGGAGAGAGGGGTGTGTATTCTTAGCTGGGACCACTCGGTGAAGTCAGCAGCCAATGCTGGCCGGCTTACTCTCCTTTTTCAATTTAGATGAAATAAGTCAGCACTTTGGGGAAAAGAATGTGGTCACCTTCAGACCTGCTCCCATAAGCTAGCTGCCCCTGACCTGTTGGGGTCAAAGAGGAGGCTCCATTCAGGAGAGTGGGCACAGGCCCCAGAGCTGGGAGTGCGGACACCTCTGCCACCTCCTAACCAGGTCTGGAAATTTTGGAAAGTCAAGGAAGAATGCAGTAGGCTTAACTCAGGCTGGCGAGGTGGTAAGGCTGGGCTCAGGTCTCCTCCAGAGGGTTCTCTTGTCTGGGATCCTGGCAGCAATGCCCCTGAATCCCCTTTCTCTAATTCTGAGCCAACAAGTTTGGCCAGACAGTCTTACAGCGCTGAGAGCCGTGTGGTCTAGGGAGGTACATAGGCCTGTCCCAGGGGTACACGTGAATGGGTTGGGGACAAAGCTCTCTCACTGCTGGGGGCCATGGGTGCTGGGGGTGCTGGGAGTGAGGAAGGGCTTTCCCTTGTGTGTCTCACCGGGCTGGGCAATCTGGGATACCAAGAAACAGGAGTCAGACTCCTTTCCTGGCCTTGGGAAGAGGGTGGGGTGGAGGGTGTGCTGGGCATCTCCACCAGGTGAAAAGTCATATGGTGCAGTCCCCAGAGGAGCCCAGGAGGCAGCAGCCCATGAATCACCCCAAGCAAGGGCTAAAGACCAAACAGGGACAGAGGAGACAGCGTCTCTCAGTCAGGGGAGAGGTGGCCTCTTTCTACTGGGGTGGACATGAAGGCTCTCTGGAAGAAGCAGGCTTGACCTGAGTGGGAAGGGGCACCTCTGCCACAGGAAGGGCATGTGGGAGGTGGGGGAGATGGAAGCAACAATGGTAGCGACCACTGACAGCCAATGTGGTCTGACCTAGCAGCAGGCAGAGCCGGCCAGAGGGGTGACCTCTCTCAGTTTGCCTCTTCTAGATATGAGGCTCACGCACAACCATCAGTCAGGGGAGGGGGGCTGTTTTCTTCCTTGGTTGAAATAGTTCTTCTTTGTTTTTATTTTTTCCTGTGCATATTTCTGAATGAGAGCCTGAGGGTACTCAATAAATACTTGTTAAACTCCTGAATTGGGGAGCAGGGGCTCCTGTGGCCTGCAGAGGAGACATGATTTCAAGGGATCAGGATGCCAGACCCTGGAAGTGAAGTGACAGCTGAGGTCCTGGGCTTCAGTCAGAACAGGAGGTGAGGTGGGCTGGGTTCTCTTCCTGTCCCACCGGTGATTGGGGGTAACTTCGGGCACATTCCTGACTCAGTTTCCTTGGCTAGTAAAGGAGGGGTGTTGACCAGATGGTCCGCAAAAGGCACTTCTGATTCTGATGTAACAGTGTGATTGATGCTTTACTACTGTTGTCTGAGGGCCTGTTACTGATTCTGATGTAACAGTGTGATTGATGCTCTACTACTATTGTCTGAGGGCCTGTCACCTAGGCCCTGGCAGTGTAAGAAAGGTGTGTCCCTATTTTACAGATGTGGAAACTAAGACCCAGGGTACAGATCTAGTACCTTCAAATCCAGCACTGGGTCCTGCTTTACCACGTCAGCAGGCATAGTCATAACCACATCAACCACGAGGTGCCACTGTGCAAAGTTAGAGAACCTCGGGAGGGACTCAGGGTACAGTCCCACCCCTAACGGATGCCAGGTTTCTTTAACCACTAGCCTGGTACCAAGGACTTTGTGCCAGCAGCCTTATGAGATCCAGAAAGGAGGACACCTTTAGGGGCCTGTGGGGCGTGGGTTTTCCTGGGCCAGAGGTTCCCTGGGCAGGATGATTCTGTCTCTGCTTATTCCAGGGCATGGTTGGTCTTGGAGAGGTGCTTGTCGTGTCTTAGATCTGTCCAAAGGCAAGGCCCAGGGCTGAAAGTCAGACAAATTTTTCTCAGAAATCTTACAATCTTTCTCTTTTTCTCCTGGAGTTCTTTGATCTCAGCTTAGAGGGGAGTCTTTTGAAGGCAGGAGCTCTAACTCCCATCTGGTATGACTTCTTCAGTTGAACTTGGGGGGAAGTCTATTCCTGTTGTTTCTGACCTTTAGTTGTCTTCAGAATTCCAGACCCAATTTCCAGGCAAGTTCTGACACATCTAGCTAATACCCAAAAGGAACAATTGGTAGGAAAAAAATTCTTGGTGCTTTAATTAAAAATCTGTGTTTGGCTGTGTTCAGGGGCATATTTTTGCATTTTAAAATGTTTCTTTTCTTTTTGTCATTGGGTTTTGCTTATAAACAGAGCTGGCTTAGAGTCACATTAATTTATTTTTATCTGTGATCCACATCACATTAATAGAATGCTATTAATTTGGATTTGACTGCCAGCAGAAAACATTTGCTAATATCCACTTTTTAGCTAAGTAATCGTGTAGTAATTAGGATGCGTGTTGTACATAATCTTGATTTAAATAATCCTCGCTTAGTTTTTTGTCTACATAGATAAAAAAGCTGTTTTGTCAGTATTTTGGAAGTAGGAAATCATCTTGATTATTTTAATCAAAATCAGCATTTGTGAATTGTGGCATTCTTTTAGGAACAATTAATCTACAAGGCAGAGATTTGTCTCCCTGCCCTGCGTTGCAGATCTGTGAGAATGCGTTAAGATAGAGCTGCAGTGCACGTCTCCGGGTCCTAAACATACGCACCTCTGGCCTGATCCCCTGCCTCGCTGGCCTGAGAGTTTTTGAAACAGTTTGACGTGATCTCAAACCCTAAGTCTACCACGGAGTAGTTGGGACTTGGGGCAAGTCGTTAAAATAATCGTCCCTCAGTTTCCTCCTTTGCAATGGAAAGGTCGCTGGCTACGCTGGGGATTGGACGCGGTGACGCAGCATCCAAGCACGTCAGGCTCCTCCCACTGTTATTTCTTCATGTTTTCGTCACCAAGAGGTAGAGTCTCTGGAGATTAAAAGCAGAGGTCAGCAAGATTTTCCTGTAAAGAGTCAGGTAAATAGGGCATCTTTGCAGGCCATATGCCCTCTGTTTGCAAGTGCTGGGCGCCGCCTTGGCGCTCAAAGGCAACCCTAGGGGAACATAGACGAACAGGTGTACGTCAGGTCCAGGGGCTGTGGTTTGCCAAGTGCTGATCCAGGGCCAGGCTTTGGAATCAGTCTCAGGAGTCATATATGACCTTGGACAAAATATATAACTTCTTATTGTTTCCATATCAGCTAAGGAGGCTGGAGTGGACATTAGGCGAGGTAACAGAGGAAGGGCACAGACCCTCGACTCAGTGAGTAGGCACTAAGATTCTTACCTTCCATTGGCTGTTTCCTGTGAACAAGGTCAGAATCCGAGTCTGTGTTGCCATGATTCTGCACACTGATAATGCTGGGTGGCGCCTGTGGCTCAAAGGAGTAGGGCACTGGCCCCCATATGCTGGAGGGACATATGTGGCAGGTTCAAAACCAGCCCCAGCCAAAAACTACAAAATAATAATGATAATATTTTAGAAGTTAACTATGGTAGCTTCTAGTTTTTGAGTGCCAGGCGCTGTGCTCAGTGATGAATAGGGACTGTCTCGTTTACTCGTGACACTTGCATGTGAGCTGGAAGCAGGGTACCCAACACCATGTACCCGATACTGTTCTGCAGACTCAGCCATGCCCCTGCCTTTAGGGCCGGAGTGGATTTAATCTGGTCTTATGTCAGACCTTGTCCAATATAATGATTTTTTGGTTTGTAAACAAAAATAAACAAAACCACTATAACTTTATGTAACCTAAAATAGGTAGTAAGATAATCAGGTGAGTTCATATATATGTTTTTTCTCTTTTAAAACTGTAGGATAATAACAATTAATCCACCAACCTCTTTCCCACACAAAATAATTGCTGGGGAGTAGGGTGGTGCCTGTGGTTCAGTGGGTAGGGTGCCGGCCCCAAATACCGAGGGTGGCAGGGTTGAACCTGGCCCCAGACAGCTAAAATAGCAGTGGCAATGGCAACAAAAATAGCTGGGTGTTGTGGGTGCCTGTAGTCCCAGCTACTCAGGAGACTGAGGCAAGAGAATTACCTAAGCCCAAGAGCTGGAGCTTGCTGTGAGCTGTGATGCCATGGCACTCTACCGAGGGTGACAAAGTAAGACTCTGTCTCTTAAAAGAAAAAAAAAAAGAGCTGGGGAGTACATGGGTGGCAGAAAACTGCAATCAGAAAGGGCTAACATGGGACGTGATGATCCCACACAGTGGCCCTTATGTGCAAATCGCCTTCCTCTTTTGCTAACCAGGCTCCAATTTCTCTTGGGCTGACAATGTGCCTTCCTAAAAAATTATACGTATTTTATCCTATCTTAGAGCTGGAGTGGACGTGTCTTCTGTCAAGGAAATGTGACTTGAAGTTTTTGAGGGAGTGGAGGGTAATTTTGCTACTCAGTATTGATGTGTCCCCTTCTTTCTTTCATGGATGAGAGGCTAGAGGTGGAGCAGCTGCCCTCTGCTCCGTGGTGACAAGCCCAAGAACGAGAGGCACCCAATAAGGGTGGCGGAGCAGAAAGAGAGCGGGAGCCTGGGACGGCGATGCCTCCTTCGAGCTCCCACCCTGGCCCTGAACGGCCTATCTCACTCCTGACACGTTGTTCCACCTCTAGGGCTCCAGTGCATCTGGTTCTGTATTAACGAGATAGTTGATTCTAGTACCTAGACTCTTGCCTTACTTCTCAGGGACTCCAGTTCCTGGTCTTGTCCTCTTGGTGCCTCAGAAGTTCGCCAGGGTCTGGGGAGGCAGCCGCAGTAGTGGGGAAGAGTGTACGCTCCATAGTTTAACTCTGACATTCCCGTGCTGGGAGGCCAGGGGCAAGTTACCCAACCTCTTTGAGTCTTGGTTTCCTCTTCTATGAAGTGGCTTTGAAGGCCTCTTGAGAGGATTGGGTGCTTAGCATCATGCCCGGCATCCTGGGTGTGTCACATATGTTATCCTATCACTGTCATTGTCACTGTCATCCAGAGAGGCCACGTGGAGTAGTGTTACATGCAAGGTGCCACATAAACGTTAGTTACTATTCTCATGGGTCCTTGAAACCATGATCCTCTCACTGCTTCTGCACGTTCACCACTGTCTTCTCTCAGCAAGTCAGCTTGTCCAGGCCCAGAACCTGAGCCCAGTTCCATGAAAGCTTGGTTTCTCTGCTCCTGGTTCCAACACGGTGTGGATGAGGTGTGGGTCTCTCCAATCCTGAGGGGTCTTTCATATTAGAGACACCATCACCTTCAGTGACCAATTCCCAGGGAGATGCGGCCTCACGGTCTAATGGTACTATGGTCCCGTGTCTCAGTCCCAGGCCTCAGAGTCACTGTTCTCTTAAATGATGGAGAATAGCAACACTTCAGGAGTAACCGGGAGAAGAGGAGTCCACATGAGAGGTGGAACAGGAACATCAGCGTGTACATTCCAGGGGCACACGGAGCTCTAGCAGCCAAAGAAGCGGAGCATTTCAAGAGGGGGGAACTCTCGCCAACAGCGATTGTGGCAGAGATCCGTCAGGAGAAGCTCTGTAAAAATATGCTGGATTTGTAAACTGCAGTATTTGAAGATTCTATATTTGCGAATTCACCTACTCACTGAAATGTATTTATAGTCAATGGTCACCGTACTTTGCAGACACGTGCAGAGTGATGATAAATTTGAGTCACCCACTGTGCACGTTTCCAGCTGAGGGCGGACCAGGCGATGCTTTGCCTTCCTGTTTCTGTTTTCATACTACAAGCAACTGTTATTTTTTTTGCAGTCTGTTTAATAACACATTCTGCATATTTTTGTGCTTTTTGTTGGAGATTTTGCCATGTAAAAGAGTCCTCAAGTGTAATGCTGACGCGCTGCGTGGTGTGTGCAAGCAGAAGGCTATGTCTTGTAGAAAACTGTGCTGTCAGGTAAGTTTTGTTCAGATGTGAGTTATACAGCTGTATATTGTGAATTCAAATGTTAATGAATAAACAATCTGCCCTAGAACCTCTGTAAATTGACTACCCAAGGGACTGTAACAAACTAGTTAGTGCTCAGAGGAGGTCAACATAAGGAACTAGGCCTACTGCACTGAAATGTACATGTGGTGCATGTCCGGTCTGTGAAAATTAGGTCAATGTAAGGAGGTGGTCAATGTAGAGAGGTGGTCAGCTATGGAGGTTCTACTGTGTATTAAATAAAGTATCTTTAAACTTCAAAGAGGGTTACACATTTCTTGGTTTTTGAACTGTTGTGCCCAGAGGCTCACAGGAACTTAACCCTGTATTTCCCATAGGAGCAATGGTACAGTATTTGCTAATTCAGGGCTGGGGGGAACTTTACAGAATATTCCAAATAATGATAGTCACTTGTAGCCAGTCATTGTATACCTTAGCAAGAATGGTTCCAGTTGTATAATAAGAATAGGAACCAGATTATGGTGTTTTAAATATTGCATGGGAGATGAGGAATATGGAACAACTATAGACCTGTCCTTCTAGAAGTTTAATTGAGAGAAAGCCTGGAGAGATTGCTTTCACACATGGCAAGTGTTCCATACATTACTGTACATTGAATTGAAGGAAACACATAATTTAAGTTTCTTAATGGATTCTGATATTTTATGTTAAGCAGATTCTCCTTATCACATTAGAGAATCTCTAACCTTGATTAAATAATTAATTCCTATCAAGAATTACTCTGAAGTGTATTATGTAGAGTTGCCCGTTTGAGAAGCAGTTTGATTACAGGATGACACCTCCAATTTGAAGCATCTACCCTGTGGCTTGCAATGGGGGCTTATTTTTGAATATTATGCTTTTAAAAACTCCCTATTGGGTTAAGGTTGCTGGATTAAAGGGCCCAGTTAACCTGAAATTTCAGATAAACAACAAGTATTTTTAAAAGTCTAAGTCTGTTCTGTGCTGTATTTGCTGGATCTGGTAAATAGTGTATACATGTGTACTTGACCCTTTTGCTTGGTGCCTAGCCTCTCGTGGAACTCTCTTTCAGTGGACAGAGGAGTTTCTCCAGGTAGCCCTTCCCTGTGGGAATCTCAGTAGTGTTGATTAAGTGAGACCACTACAGATGAGCCAGGAGGCTGATTCCCGGCAGGCAGTCAGGGCAGGGGTCAGAGGAGAGGGCCAACAGGATAAGGAAGTCACAAGAATGTAAATATATTCAGACAAGGTAAATGTACCCAAAAAGGACCCTGTAGTTATTTAACTTTAGCCATAACTTCTTCATCTAAGGTAAAGGGGAGATTCCTTTAATGAGGGTATGTGCACAGTTGAGACAACAGTATCCCTAAATGAACTACACACATTGACATAGTAAAAATCACACTCACTAGTGCTGTGACAGTTTACAAATGCCACCAGGACCTCCTGGAAGTTACCCTATGAGGTCAAGACAGGGGGGGGTTTCTGGTTCTAGGAACTCTCCACCCTTCCCCCCAAAGCCATGAATATTCTACCCCAGCTTAGCATATTACTAGGGGTTAGCATACAAGGGATGCCACCCTAATCCTGGGTCCTCTCTGGATCCGTCTGCTCTCTTGTTTCCTGTAACACTGTACTTTGCTCTCAGTAAACCTTGCTGCTTTTCCTCTTACCTTGTGAGTAAGCTCTTTCATTCTTGCCCCTGAGCTTGAATTTCTTCCTGAACAGAGGGTAAGAACTCTCTCTGCTGGCATGGGCAGTGGTCCCTGCTGGTATCACAAATATATCCTCCCCACTTGGTGAAAGTCCAGCTGTGGCCAGTTGTAGGTACTGTACTAACATTCAGAAAGGAAGTAAATCCATTCTCATTCCCATGGTACTTTTTCTGGCAGTACAAGAAGCAATCTAGAAGCCTGTGGTTTATCTCTGTTTTGTCCCTGACTTGCTATGTGACCTTGGGAAGGTCCTGTCCCTGGTTCTTCCTATCTGAAAGTCGAGGCATTGAATGAGGTGGTCTTCAAGGCCCCTTTCCAGCTCTAAAATACACAGAAACATTGAAATGTTGGTAGTTATGATGGTCTTCATTGAAACACCCAGAACTTTTCCCTCTAGAGAGAAACTTAGTCATGATTAAGAAAAAAAAGATGTGTTATAGCTGTTTCCTAAATGTTTAAAAACATGATTGAGTATAAGAAAGAAAACCCCCAAATGCTTAAGGAGACGTTGCACATTGCAGCGCATCTTCTTTTCCCTCGAGGAGACATTTGCAATCTGTTTAGGGCGCTGTCTGACTTGCTACCAGGACTCTGACTCTGCACCAATGGCAGGAATTTCCTCCCGCCAAGAATGCCTGGACAGCTATGCAGTTGCGCCCCCTGCCCCCTAAAGGTGAGGCTGAGGCCAAGGGCCACATGGCACAAATGATAACCACGAAAACAGTGACCACAAAGGCGTCCTCATGCCCAGGGCTTATTTTGGGCCTAGGCCCCAGCCTACTCTCTGCTTAACACCAGCCTGGATCTCATACCTTGTTGGGAAGGGGAGTTGGACTGGGGGTTCAGAGAAGTGAAGAAAGATCCCTCTTCAAAGGCTGTAGGAGAGAGACAAAATGATGATGATCCTTGTTTTAGAGACAAAGAAACTGAGGCTCAGGGAAGTTATGGGACTTTCTCGGTCTCCAGCTCACCAGCAACAGAGACTGTGGGTCTATAACTCTCTCCATATCTTCGGCCTGGCCACAGGAAAGGAAAATTCAATTCGATGTTGACACTTTGATTCCTCAGACCGTTAGAAGTGGAGAGCTGAGAAGCCAAGAGCTGCAGCCTGAGCACCAGCTCCTATTTGTCTTCCACTCACACACTGAATTTCATGACTCAGACCTGGCAAACACTTTCCTGCAGTGGGCACTCTGATTGAAGGTAGAAAGCTGTAATTAAACACGGAGTTTGCCGCAGAGTGGAGCGTGCTAGGAAGCTTCTGCTATGTTCACGGGGGCTCCTTGACTATGGGGTGATGTGTTTGCATTTATTAGCACACAGGCTTAACGTTTTGGAGACATGATCGCTTAAGCAATGGATTGCTTCATTGCTGAGACCTTTGGTGGTGTCGTCCATTGTGAGGAAGACTAGAGAGCCTGGGACCTGTACCAAGTTCAAATCTTTCCTCAGACCTTTAGCCTCTCTCCTTGAAAGGCTGCCTCCCATGCCGTCCAGAGCCTTTGCATGGGTCAATCCTTCTGCCTGGCAGGCTCTTGGGGCACACATTAAGACACACGCAGACAGGAAGGAATGCGGCTGGGCTGAGGTGGGTGTAGTCTCTGACTCTGGTTGCACCGTCCCAATCTCCCTATTTCTCCTCATTGGAGAGGGGAGCTGACCTGGAGCTGGGAGCTCATCCTAACACCCAGCAAGACTTTTGGGTACTGCATGGCTCTTGTTGAATCTTCCTTGTGACGTTGGAGGAGCCGAGAGCATTTTCTATTGTTGACTCTCGAAAGCCTTGAGAGGGCTTATCAGAGGCTTCTAGGCTTCATTTCCCCCAGTGAAGCCCAGTTTCCATATTTGAGGTGGGATGAGAGATAGGAGCATCTAGGAGGAAAGGAGGGGACGAGGATGAGTCTGACTGTCTGGAAACATGGAGGGTCTGCAGCTTGGAGAAGACTTGGGGTAGTTGGGCACTGTTATTTTCTTCAAGAACAAAAAGAGATGCATGTGGAAGGGGGAGTTGATTTCCTTCCTTCCTCTTCCTCCCTCTGTCCCTCCCTCCCTCCCTCTTTCCTTCCCTCCCTCCCTCCCTTCCTCCTCCCTCCTTCTTTCCCTCCCTCCCTCCTTCCTTCTTTCCCTCCCTCCCTCCCTCCCTCCTTCCCTCCCTCCTTCCTCTCTCTTTCTCAACAACCCCTTTCAAATGAGATTTGTTTCTCACCCACCATGGAAAGATGAGGTACGACTGACTGGTCGGCGAGAGGAGCCTGGAGTTACCTCCCAAATCAGAGATTCTGTGATTTGTGGCACACAAGCCTCCCTCTCACCCTTTAATTACTCTGATTTCCCTCTTCAGACTCTCCTGCCCCATAGAGACAAAAATGGATCTTCAGACTCTAATGTCTGATTTAAAATAAAATAAAATAACCAGAGATACTATTATAACTGGCAGAGGAGCTACAAGACAGCACAATTCAGCTCCTTCATTTTCCTAATAATGAATAAAATCACACCAGCAATTTCCCCTTGAATACATTTGTCAATCAAAGACCCAACACTTAGCGAGATCCCCCATCGCTCCCTCCGGGTACTATCTGTCGGCAAGAGGAAGCGCACTTCTCAGCATTGTTATAACTGGAGCAAATAGGCTGAGAGCTTGTTTAATTTTTTAAAAGAGGGTTCTCCAGCTTTTGGCTGGTCTAATGAAAACTGGTCTGTGTCTACTTTGGCTGAATCCCTTTCACAATGACACTGTCCCCGTTCCATAATTTCTGCTAATTGCCACTTGAACAAAAGCCACATTGTATAGCTTCTCGTCTGCTCTGCAGTCTCAGAGTGGAACCGGCCAGAATGTCTAAAGCATTCTCGTGGTGAAACCTTCTTCCCCAGTACAGGCTGTATTTATCTGCGCTGCAGAGACCAGAATCATATTTTCAAACTGGGTCTGCATGTGTTCCATAAAAGAAGAACTTAAGCAGAGACTGTGAGTCAGCAACTCAAATATTTGCACGCTGATGGCATCACCTTTTAGCAGTTTTATAGGTTAAGAATAGTTGTGACCGAGTAAACAAAGGCCTCAAGAATTTCTGCTTCCCCCCAGTTAGTTGCCTGAATGTTAAGGACTTCATTTGCCTTCAAGATAGCACATTGGAGCTTGGAGTGTTCTAGATGGTCCCAGGGGAAATGGTGAACCTAGAGGGTCCCGGCATGAATCTCTTGTACACCTTTAACTTGCTGGTGACTTCATGAATGTTCTGTTTGTCCAGGGAACCCTTAGGTGGGCTTCAAAGATTATGCATGTCTGGAGAATTTTCGCTGCTTGGGGTCTTAAAAACACAGTGGAATTGTAGGTGGAGAAGGGACCTTGAGGTCATTGCACTTCAGTCTCTCAACCAACTATTTTAAAAACCTCAGACTAAATCAGAGTTTAGTCACCTTTGTGGAACCACTAAGAACTATGAAAACTATTCCCAGGATACGGTGGAAGGATAGTCTTTCCAAAAATGGTGCTGGAAAACTATGAGAAAAAAATGAACTTTAACTCTGAGTTCATGCCACACACAAACATTAATTCAAAATAGATTATAGACCTAAGCATAAAAATTAAAACTATAAAACTTCCAGAAAAAAATAGCAAAAAAATCTTTGTGATTTGAGGGTAGGCAAGATTTCTTAGGCTACACACACATGTCCACCCTAAAGCCATAAACACGATGTACATATTTTATGTGTGTTTGTATATATGTTAGGGTCTTATATTCGGAGACAGAGTTCTCATTCAGAATGGCACAGTGCTCTTCCAATGTAATAATAAGACAAACAACTTAATTTTTAAAATGTATGAAAAGACATTTGGCAAAAGTATAGGAATAGCGACAAAATGTATGAGAAGATGCCCAACATCACTTGACAGCGTGGGAATGCAAATTAAAATCAAAATAATGTTAATCCTAGAGGGATTAACATTAAAAAGGCTGACAATACTAAGTGTTGGTGAGAATGGGGAAGCAAATGAAACTGTCATGCCTGGTGGGAGTGAAAAATCATGTAATCACTTAATACAATGTCTTCACAGTTTCTTCTTAAATTAAACACAGATTTACCAACATGAACCCAAATGCTACTCCTAGGTGTCTATTATGCAAAGGTAATGAAAACGTATGTCCACAAGAGGACTTGAACAAGAATGTTTATAGAAGCTTTATTCATAATGGCCTTGAATGTCCCCTCAAGGTGAATGGATAAACAAATGGGGCCACGTCCACACAAAGGAATACTGCTCAGCAATAGAGGGGACACACTACTGACATGTGCAACGTGGGTGATCCAGACACAAAAGCACCTAATGTGTGATTCCATGTGTACATAGTTCTAGAATAGGCAAAACTAATCGATAGCAACAGGCAGCTGATGGGGTGTTGCCTGGGGCTGGGGGCTAAGGCGGGCACTAACTGCAAAGTGCCATGGAGAAGGTTTAGAGGTGGTGAAAAGTTCTGTGCTTTGATTTTGATGGTAATAATATGGGTGTATATATTTATAAAAATTCCTTCAACAGCACACTAAATGGGGGTATATTTTATTACATGTAAATTATACCTTGATAAAGATGCAAAAAGCCTCTGTTTCCCACAGCTTGTTCCCTCTGGGCTCTTGTTCTGGGAAAGAGTGGTGAATGGTTAACTCCATCGATCAATCTTTTAATCTGAGACTTGAAAGACCACAGTGTGAGGGGTTTCAGGAGCCTTCTCTGGCCCTGCAGGCACTGTTACCGCTCTCTGGGCAGCACAGTGGGGGTGAGCCTGGGCCAGCCCCTATGCACTCGTAGTTTCTGCCTCCATCTTAACAGCTCACTGCTGTGCTCTCTCGGCTCTTTTGCTCTAATGATAAGTTACTTGGCTGCCCGATTTTCTAGGCCCCTGACTTGAGGTGCTGAGAAATTAGGTCCTCATGAGTATAATGAGCTCAGGGCAGCTGAGAAGCTTCTGAACACCCTCATCCAGAGATCCAAACTGCTGTTCCATCTTGACAGCTGAGCTTCACTGAGCACTGGCCAGACAGCAGGTGCATGTGGGCTAAGAGCCTTCTGTGGGTTGAAGTACGTCAGTCCTCAGCACAGTCCTCTGAGGTAGTTGCCCCCCCCCCCACTTTACTGACAGGAATTTGAAGTGTAGAGAGACTAAATAGGCAGCTCTCATTAGCACACAGTGTGTGAGTGCACGTGCTCCCCCCGCCACCCTGCCTTTATTTAGACAAAAACCCACTTTAATTTGCTGCAATCACAAGAATATCTATATATGTATTTTGAGACAGAGTCTCATTCTGTTGCCCTGTGTAGAGTGCTATGGAATCATAGCTCACAGCAACTTCAAACTCTTGAGCCAAGTGATCCTCCTGCCTCAGCCTCCCAAGTAGCTGGAACTCTAGGCACGCACTGCAATGCCTGGCTAGTTTTTCTGTTTTGTAGTAGAGATGGAGTCTTGCTTTTGCTCACAACTGTTTTTTCTTATATGTGTGTTTGTAATACATACATTTAATTTTTAAAAAAATTGAATCATGCATTAGCAAGAACTTCTGAGTGTGTGAAAAGAATAAAAACAACAAAAAACATTCAATCACAACCTTACCTAACATTTTCATGGTGGCCTAGTATTTCATTGCGTTATATATTTGTGTGGGGGGACCATAAATTACTTAACATTTCTCTATTATTGCAGCCTTGAGTTATTTCATGTTTTTTGTATACAGGTTGCTGTAAATATTATTTTTACTAAACAGTTTTGTAAACAATGTATTTTTTAAATTGATTGGCTTAAAACTCCCAAAGGAATTGTTAAGTGAAAGGGTGAGCATTTTTTTTTTTTTTTGAGACAGAGTCTTACTCTGTCACCCAGGCTAGAATGCCATGGCCTCTGCCTACCACACAGCAACCTCAAACTCTCATGTTTGAGTTTAACCAGATTAAAGCTCTACTGTCATACTTTAAAGATCTCAAAAAAATAATACTTCATTTTATATGGAATCTGAAAAAACCTCACGGGAAAAATTCTCCTGGGAAGCAGGCATATTGGCATATTCTTGCCAATATGTTTGAGTTCTCTGTGGATTCTGGTAATTAAACCTTTGTCAGAGACATAACCTGCAAATATCTCCCATTCTGAGGGCTGTCTGCTTGCTTTACTAACCTGCTCAAACATGAAATCTTTAAAGTATGACAGTAGAGCTTTAACCTGCTTCAGTCTCCCGAGAAGCTAGGACTACAGGGAACTGCCACAACAACTTACTAATTGTTGTATGTTTAGAAGAGACAGGGGTCTCACTCTTGCTCAGGTTGGTCTCGAACTCCTGAGCTCAAAATATCCTCCTGCCTTGGCCTCCCAGAGTGCTAGGTTTTCAGTGCTAGGATTGAGCCACGGCACCGGCTGCTACAAGCATTTGTAAGGCTGCTTTATATATTACTAAATTGTTCTCTTTTTTTTATTATTAAATCATAGCAGTGTACATTAATGCAATCATGGGGTACAATGTGCTGGTTTTATATACAATTTGAAATACTTCCATCAAACTGGTTAACAGAGCCTTCGCAGCATTTTCTTAGTTATTGTGCCAAGACATTTTGTGTTCTACATTTAGCAAATTTCACATGTATCTTTCTAAGATGCACCGTGGGTGTGGTACCACTAATGAGCCTCCCTCCACCTATCTTCCGACCTCCCCTGCCCTCTCTCCCCTTTCCCCTTCTTCTTGGGCTATAATTGGGTTAAAACTTTCATATGAAAGCTATAAATTGGTTTCATAGGAAGGCTGAGTACATTGAATACTTTTTCTTCCATTCTTGAGATACTTTGCTGAGAAGAATATGTTCCAGCTCTATCCATGTAAACATGAAAGAGGTAAAGTCTCCGTCTTTCTTTAAGGCTGCATAATATTCCATGGTGTACATATACCACCATTAATTAATCCATTCCTGGGTCTATGGGCACTTGGGCCTCTTCCATGACTTAGCAATTATGAATTGGCCTGCAATAAACATTCTGGTGCAAATATCTTTGTTATAAAGTGATGTTTGGTCTTTTGGATATATACCTAGTAGAGGAATTGAAGGATCCAATGGCGGGTCTATTTTTAGATCCCTAAGTGATCTCTAAACATCTTTCCAAAAGGAACATACTAGTTTGCATTCCCACCAGCAGTGCAGAAGTGTTCCTTTTTCTCCACATCCATGCCAACATCTGGTGGTTCAGGGATTTTGTGATGTGGGCTAATCTTACTGGAGTCAGATGATATCTCAAAGTAGTTTTGATTTACATTTCTCTGATGATTAAGGATGATGAGCATTTTTTCATGTGTCTGTAGGCCATGTGCCTGTCTTCTTCAGAGAAGTTCCTCTTCAAGTCCCTTGCCCACCCTGAGATGGATCACTTGTTCTTTTCTTGCCAATATGTTTGAGTTCTCTGTGGATTCTGGTAATTAAACCTTTGTCAGAGACATAACCTGCAAATATCTCCCGTTCTGAGGGCTGTCTGCTTGCTTTACTAACCGTGTTCTTGGCCTGCAGAAGCTTTTTAGTTAGATCAGGTCCCAGTGGTGTATTTTTGGTGTTGCTTCAATCACCCGGGGGGTCCTCCTCATATAATATTCTCCTAGGCCAATTTCTTCAAGTGTTTTCCCTGCACTTTCTTCTAGTATTTTTATAGTTTCATGTCTTAAGTTTAAAACTGTAATCTAGTGAAAGTCTATCTTAGCTAATGGTGAAAGGTGTGGGTCTAGTTTCAGTCTTCTAAAGGTCACTAGCCAGTTCACCCAGCACCATTTGTTAAATAGGGAATCTTTTCCCCACTCAATGTTTTTAATTGGCTTGTCAAAGATGAGATAACAGTAAGTAGCTGGGTTCATCTCTTGGTTCTCTGTTCTGTTCCACACATCTACCCCTCTGTTTTTGTGCCAGTACCATGCTGTTTTGATCGCTATCGATTTATAGTATAGTCTGAGATCTGGTAGCATGATTCTTCCTCCTTAGTTTTTATTTCTGAGTAATGTCTTGGCTATTTGAGGTTTTTTCGGATTCCATATAAAATGAAGTATTATTTTTTTGAGACCTTTAAAGTATGACAGTAGAGCTTTAATAGGGATTGCATTAAAATTGTATATTGCTTTGGGTAGTATGGACATTTTAACAATGTTGATTCTTCCCAGCCATGAGCATGGTATGTTTTTCCATTTGTTAACATTTTCAGCTACTTCTTTTCTTAGAGTTTCACAGTTCTCTTTATAGAGATCTTTCACATCTTTTATTAGGTAAACTCCCAAATATTTCATCTTCTTTGGCACTACTGGGAACAGAATAGAGTCCTTAACTGTTTATTCAGCATGACTATTGTTGGTATATATAAAGGCTACAGATTTATGAGTGTTGATTTTGTAACCTAAGATGCTGCTATATTCCTTGATCACTTCTAAGAGTTTTGTAGTAGAATCCCTGGTGTTTTCCAGATATACTATTATGTCATCTGTGAAGAGTGAAAGTTTGATCTCTTCTGACCCTATATGATCACCTTTTCTTGCCTGATTGTGATAGCTAAGACTTCCATTACAATGTTAAAAAGCAGTGGAGACAATGGTCAACCTTGCCTGGTTCCTAATCTGAGTGGAAATGATTTCAATTTAACTCAATTCAAGACAAGATTGGCTATGGGTTTGCTGTAATGGCCTCTATCAGTTTAAGAACTGTCCCTTCTATACCAATTTTCTTAAGTGTCTTGATCATGAAAGGGTGCTGGATATTATCAACAGCTTTTCTTGCATCAATTGAGAGAATCATATGGTCTTTGTTTTTTATTTTGTTTATAAGATGAATTGTATTTATAGATTTATGTACATTGAACCAGCCTTGAGACCTTGGGTCTATATACTTGGTCATGGTGTATAACCTGTTTGATGTGTTGCTGGATTCTTTTTGCCAGGATCTTGTTGAATATTTTTGCATCAATATTCATTAGGGATATTGGTCTATAATTTTCATTTATTGTAGTATCTTTTCCTGATTTGGGGATCAAGGTAATGTTTACTTCATAGAATGTGTTGGGTGGGTAGTATTCCTTCTTTTTCTATATTTTGGATAAGGTTAAGTAATATATGTACTAGTTCCTCTTTTAAGGTTTGGTAGAATTCTAATGTGAAGCCATCTGGTCCTGGGATTTTCTTTTTAGGAAAATTTTGTATAGTTCATGCTATTTCAGAACTTGATATAGGCCTGTTCAATATTTCCACTTCATTCTGGCTAAGTCTAGGAAGGTGGTGTGCTTCCAAGTATTGGTCTATTTCCATCATATTTTCATATTTCTGAGAATAGAGTTTCTTGTAATATGCATTAAGGATTTTTTGAATTTCTGAGGAATCTGTTGTTATTTCATCCTTACCCTTTCTGATTGATGAAATTAGAGATTGTACCCTTTTATTCCTGGTTAGGTTAGCCAAAGGTTTATCTATTTTATTGACCTTTTTGAAAAACCAACTTTTAGATTTATTGATCTGCTGTATAATCCTTTTGTTTTCAATTTCATTTAATTCTGCTCTAATTTTAGTTATTTAATTTTGGTTTGGTATTGGAATGTTCTTCCTTTTCCAGTTGCTTGAGGTGTCCCATTAAGTTGTTAATTCCCTCTCTTTCTGTTCTCTTGAGGAACGATTGCAATGCTATAAATTTCTCTCTTAGAACTGCTTTTGCGATATCCCAGAGGTTCTGGTAATTCATTTCTTCATTATCATTTTGTTCCAAGAATTTGGTAATTTCCTTCTTAATCTCATCTATGACCCAGCTATTATTCAACATAAGGTTATTTAGTTTCTATGTTTTTGTATGAGTATGCAGATTCTTGTTGTTACTGAGTTCAACTTTTATTCCATCATGGTCCAAGAAGATGCAAGGAATAATTTCTATTCTTTTAAATTTGCTGAGGTTAGACTTGTGGCCTAAGATGTGATGAATTTTGGAGTATGTTCCATGGGCTGAAGAGAAGAATGTGTATTCAGTTTTGTTAGGATGAATTGTTCTGTAGATATCTGTTAAGTCCAAGTGTTGAATGGTTAAGTTTAAGTCTAAAATGTCTTTGCTTAGTTTTTTATTGGAGGATCTATCCAACACTGCCAAAGGGGTGTTAAAATCTCTGAGTATTATGGTGCTAGAGGAAATCAAGTTGCTCATATCTCTCTTATAAATTGAAGTGAATTCTGGTTGGGTGCATAAATGTTAATTGAAATCTAATGATGTTGAGTGAGTGTTACCCTTAACAAATATGAAGTGACCATCCTTATCTTTCCTTACTTTTTCGGTTTAAAGCCTATTGTGTCTGTGAATAAAATTGCAACACTTGTTTTTTTCTGATTTCCATTTGCCTGAAATATAAATGTCCGTCCCTTCACCCTGAGTCTATCTTTATCTTTTAAGGTAAGATGAGATTCTTGTGTGCAGCAGATATCTGGCCTGAGTTCTTATATCCAGTCAGCCAACCTGTGCCTCTTTGGAGGACAATTTAAGCCATTCACATTAATTGAGAGTATTGATAAGCCTGGTAGTATTTGGGGTGTAGAGGTTTTCGAAAGTCCAGTGGACATTTTTAATCCTTTCACCACTGTGTAAATTGGAATTTGATCAAAAGTTTCTGAGTGAGTTTACTTTGGTGAGCATTGTGCTGGTCATTATGGAGGATAGGTCTAAGAATATCCTGGAGGGCAGGTTTAGTTATAGCAAATTTCTTCAATATGTAAATATCATTAAAGTATTCAATTTCTCTATCATAAATGAAACTCAGTTTCACTGGATACAGGATCCTGGGTTGAAAGTTATTTTGTTTTAGGAGGTTAAAGGTCAATGACCACGCTCTTCTAGCTTGAAAGGTTTTAGCAGAGAGATCTGCATTCATTCTAATATTCTTCCCACAGTAGGTTATGGTTTTCTTACGTCTGGCTGCTTGTAGAATTTTCTCCTTCATAATAACTTTGGTGATGTTAATTATAATGTGTCTGGGAGATGCTCTATTTGGGTTGACTCGTGCTGGGGTTTGAAACTGTCTATCTGAATTTCAGAATCTCTTGCCGTGTTTGGGAAGTTATCCTCTATTGTCTCTTGGAGTAGAGTATCTGGGCCTTTGAAGCAATCTCGTTGCCTTTAGGAATTCCTATAAGGTGAATATTAGTTTTCTTTGAATTATCCCAGAGCTCTCTGAGAGAATGATCCATTTTTTCTTTCCATTTCTCTTCCTCTTTGTGCTTTCAGGAGCATTCAAAAGCTTTGTCTTCAATGTCTGAAATCCTTTCTTCTGCCTGCTCCATTCTGTTACTGAGGGATTCTACTGTATTTCTCAGATCTTTGAAGGCTGCAAGTTCTTGCCTCAATGTGTCAAAATCTTTGGTGATTTTGTCTTTTAAGTCATTGAATTCTTGAGACAACTTTTGAAATGCTCCTTGAATTTCTAATTCCAACTTTACCTCTATTCTGTTAATCTTCTTTGCTATCTAAATTCTGAATTCAATTTCTGACATCTTAGCCATTTGTTTATGAATGGGATCTTCTGGTGCATCCATCTTGTCATTCCTTAGGGGCGTTGATCTACTCTGATTATTCATATTGCCAGAGTTTTTCTGCTAATTCTGCCCCATGATTATTTTTCACTATTTGGCTAGATGAGCAGATAAGGTGAAATTGGGTTGGGGGCTCTTGGAGTAGTGATTAACCAGGCCTTTGCCCAAGAGCTGGGATTGGTGTGTCTGTACCTCTTCCCCTATAGCTTTGCAAAGGACCTGCATAGTACTATGGCCTGAGAAACAGGGGACCTTCTTGGTGTGGTGGGGCCAGGTGGCTCTTGTTTTTAGCTAGTCTCTGTCCAATCCTAGTGAATCAGTAACTCTGAGTTGAAGTCTCAGCTGTGAAGAAATACCAGCAACTAAGACACCCTGCCCCCCATGGGCAACAACTGGCAAAGGAAAATCAAACCTTTCTACAACAACACAACTAGGGTACCACCTTGGATGGTCCTCAGGTGATTGGCCCAGATCAAGAGTTCTAAATCAATTGTCCCGGTCAGCACCCAGTCTCAAGTGGGAGAGTTCAAAAGGTCTCAAGCAACTACATAGCAGGCGTCTACTGGCACCTCAAGTATGACTCACTCTGGTGATCCATGGAATCAGAAGGGCCCACCCAGAAAATAAATTAGTCCAGGAAGGTTGACCCACCTTGCACCTCTGTCACACTCAGCCACTGGTCATCCCCGAGGGCTGTGACCCAGTTCCTTCCAATGAGCAGATGCTCCAGGGGTTTGCACCTGTCTGAGTCACAGGGAGGTCTGTCTCCTTGGCTGCCACACTCTGCCACCAGCCAGCAGGGGGAGCTGAAGCCTGACAACCTCAGATGCTTAATGGAAGCTAGGGAGTTTCACTCAGTTCTAGTCCCATCCCAGATTGTGTTGCTGTGGCTTATATTCTCACAGAACTTGCTTTTCTTTCCTGGCTATATTCTCCTTGGGCCAGGCACTGTTTGAGTTCACAGAAACTGCACTAGGCTCTGCCATATGCCAGTGCCTCTGTGCCAGTTCTCACAGAGTTGGCATCTCAGTCTCTGCTGCACTCTATGTTGGGGTGGGCGTGGTTAGAGCTCACAAATGGCTCTCAGTTCCTATCCCTCCCTGGGATGGTGCTGCTGCCATGCCTGCTTTTGTCCCAGGTATGCGCCCCTGAGGGCCAAGTGCATCTTAGGCTCACAGAAGCAGCAATTCTGACTCAGCTCTGCCCTGGGAGTATGCCTCCTCTGGGTGCATGGATTCTAATCTCTGTCCCTGCCACACCCTGCATGGGCAGGTACTGCCTCAGGCATACCCTTGCTCACAGGGTCTGCATTTCCATCCCAGATCTGTTCCACCAGTTGCTGCCACTGCTGTAGAGACCCAGCTCCCTCTGGTTGCTAAGAGAGGTGGGAAGTGTCTCTCCAAAATATACCCAGGTGTGTGAGCCCTATTGTTCCCGTGACTGCTGCTGCTGCACTGTGTTGTGGGTCACCACTTCTCCCTCTCCCATATGGTTCTCTCACTCCACAGTCCCCACTCCACATCCATGCCACAGAACTAGCCCAGACCTGCAACAGCCCAAGCCCTGTCCACACCTCTTGAGAAAGTACCCCTCTGTCTCCAGAGGGGACAGGCTTTCAGACCTCAGGGTGAGAGTGGATGGGAGTGCTGGGAGTTCAGAATTGCTGGTAGAATCTATGTTCAGTTTCATGCCTGGTGGGAGTGTGCCATGGCACACTAGTGAGTCCTCTCTGGGGTAGGAGTTACAGGTTTTAGAGGGTCTCTCTCCTGGGATGAAATAGGAGGAGATCTGAACTCTGCTATCTTGTTTATAGAAAGTATACTGCAAGCTGTTCTCATGGGGGAGGGGATTCCCGTCTGCTTGATGATGAATTTTGTACCTATTGTTTGTTTCCTTGGGGTTGCAGCTTGCCTTAGCAGGGGTGATGTGCACTCTTCAATCTTCTCTCTTGGCTTAGCTCCAAACCATCAGCTTACTTGTTAAACTTTTGTCCTTTAACTCTCCTTCTAGATGGGATCCTCTGTGGAAAGCTGGCTCCAGTCGGCCATCTTGCCTCCTCCCTACTAAATTGTTTTCTAAAAGGAGTGTACCAATTTATCTCCCCATGAGGAAAATATGAAAATTTATCACACCCTGTTCAGCATTTGGTGCCATTATTTATAAAATGTTTGCTAGTTTGATAGACCAAAAGTCTTATTTTTAGTTTTTAATTGTCATTTCTAAACTACTACCATGGTTGATACTTTTCCTCTTGTTTGTTCAGTTCTTCCTCTTTTATTTATGCTAATGCTTTGGGTTCTTAGTGGGCTTTTCATGTCAGAGCATGGGATTTGTCTTAGTTGTTATCTGTTGGAAAAGTGAGATCTTAGGAAGATACTCGGAGTGCATGGAGCTGCCTTTGGCTTTACCACCTTTCATGTCACCAACAGGTGGCCGTGACCTTAGCAATGGCCTATTCACCTAAGAATAGGTGGAATACAAGCTAGAGAGTTCAAACTACAATTCTTTGGTATTCTAAGAGAAAGTGTAGAAGTGAGAACAAGAGGTAAGTGAACAAAAGGGACAGATGTGCAAACTAATGACAATTCATCAAAACAAAACAAAAAATCCCCTGTAGCAGAAAAAATATATATTCCAGCATATGTCAGGATTGATACAGGTTCACCTTAAACCTTGGCATATTCTCAGGAGATAAAGTGAGACTAGAAGGTGTGTAGACAGACCTGGATTAGGATCCTGGCACTACCACCAGCAAGCTGTACAAACCCGGATAGATCTTTCCACTGGGACCCAGTCTCTGCATCTGTAAATGGGCCAATGTACCTTCCCTCTCAGCACTCTGGATGATTAAGTCAAATAACATTCATTACACGAATAAAACCAAGGCTGGCACATGAAGGCATTCAATAAACAAGAGCTAGAGAAATTTTCCAGACCTACGATTGTGGTACTACTAAGTGATGAATGGGAGAGATGATGCGATTTGAAGTGTGTTCTGAATTATTGGAAAAAAAGGAGTCAATTGTACCTTTAGTAGTTTCAGTACAAATATCTTTATTGTATTTCAATACTTGAAAAAATTAGTGAGTCACTGACATTAAAATTTTATATTCCCAGGTGCATTCAATGTTCTCATCACTGATGAAAGTCAGTATTTCAATATTTATTACAAATCTGGTGGAAGTTTTAGGAGATGGTTTATCACTAAGTGAAAGTAACAGCATTTAGTTTTCTTGAAACCTGAGAATAAATTACTTTTCTAAAATATTGTCCTTTATTTAATGGTGCAACAGACCAAATCCATGCCATGATTTTGCTTTTATTAGTGGCTGGGTCTTGTTAAATGAAAAGATGGTCTTTCTACTTGCCATATCTTTCCCTGCTCAACACACACACTTAATTCTTGGTAACTCGCTAAAGTCAGGATAACAAAGGAAGTGATTGGTAAAGCTACTCAAGGCTGAGCAAGTGGTATCGTGATGCTTAGGGACTGAGGGCAGGATGTTCAGGCAGTGCTGAAATGTGGCAGACATGCTGCCCATAGCTTGCACATAGCCCCTGTGCTGTCCGGTTGTCTTCCTTCCTATCCAGAATGAAAAAGAATGGAAATGGCTAAAGACTGCCCACCCGCATGTATCAAAAGCTAGGAAGAAGGGGGTGGTGTCTGGAGGGAAGAGTGACCATTTGTGTAGGGGTGTGTGCTGGGGTGAGACATAGTATGTTTTCTAGAAAGCTGGGCCATGTGTGGAAGGAAATGGAAGAGCCTGTCTCAATGCCCACCTGCCCAAGGTCCTGTGTGTGTGGATGGTCTGGCTGGGCCCCAAAGACAAAGACAGCTCTGGTCACTCCTGTGGACTCCTCCTGTGCATTCTTGACCATCCATGGGTCGGGGATCAATGGGTACAGTCTGGTAGACTCTTTGTAATCATTCAGCTGATATAGTCTGGGACCTGCTGTGTGATGGGCCCTGGGATATGGGCAAGGGATACAGAGGTGGGACCCGGGTTAGGCACAGACAGAGACATGTGGATCAAGCACAGCAAGATGGAGGCAGCCAGATGGGTGCATGCTGAGGACAGGGAGCCCACAGAGGGGACAATTGCCTCTTCTAGGGGTCTGAAGGGCTTGCAGAAGACACGCTGCATTCACTGGAGTTCCCTAAGCAGTGGGGGGTGGGGGGGGGTGGGACACAGAACATGCTTCATATTTTGGTTCTGCAGAGCCTAATGGGTGAGAGATCTAATTCTGGAAACAGATGAAGCTGGGTTAGGATCCTGGGGGTCTCTGTCACTAACTGTGTGACATTGAGCCAATGACTTAACCCTTTCCAGCTTCAGCTTCCTCGCCTGTAAACTGGAGAATAATATTCTTTATATTATAGGGTTGTTTTAAAGGCTCTGTATGTAGTGCATGGCACATAGTAATAACGATATTGGCATTTACAGAGTATAGCAAATATAATGTGTGATCAATTAAATAATCATGGTTCTGCTTCTGCCACAAACAAAGCAAGTCACTTCACTTGCTTGGTTCTCATTCCTCATCTGTAAAATGGGCACATTGGACTAAATGGCCTCCAAACTCCCTTTGCCCTTGAACATTCTGTGGCACACTGTCTGGCATCGCTATGGTCTTCTCAGGTACCTTCTGTACCCTTGCAGTGCCTAAAAGGGAGCCTTGCTCACAGGTGCAGTGGGATAAAGGTGATGTGAGTAATGGTCACCTACTTGCTGTTTGCTTAAATTCTACAGACCATGAACACTGTTCTTATTTAAAATATATCTTTCTTAAGATATAAGTGACACTTCAGCTTCTAAAACATCTTTTACTGAACTAAAAAGGATATGAAGCTTTGAACTTGAAAAGTCTGATATGTGCACACCAGGCTGTCTGGAAAGTATCCGGCTCTGTATGTCTCTATTCATCACTGTACATGGCTGGGTACCTTCTGGACAGTCATCTCATTTATATTTTCAGGGCAGATAGATATAAGCAAAATGCTTGCTTCTGGCACACAGAATAGCATGTGCCCGGGGAGAAAAGCAGACATGTGACTTTCTTAGAGGTGCTGGTACTTCTGCTTGTGGGCCTGCCCAGTATGGGGAGAGACGTGGGACTCTGCTACCTCGATTTTTGCCTTAGTCCATTTACCGGCCTTGGTAGTTCAGCATGTGGGTGTTTCAAGGCTGTAAAGAACTATCCTGTGGTTTCCAGGCATTACCAGTTCAAATCTCTGCTCTTGGCCATGCATCCTCAATATCAAAAAGGTAATCACCAAATGCTTTCAAAAGAAGCAATCTCAGTAAATGAATTAGGCTCTAATAAAAAAATTGATGAGCTATGATATCTGAATTAGGAGATCTGAAGGAGCAGGAGAAAAGGATAAAGTTCTGACGGTTGCTATTGTTCAGGCACCGCCCTTCCTGGACACTCCATCAGCAGACACAGAGCATGAGGGCCCTTTACTTGAATGTTCTGAGTCATGGATGCGACTTCCACTATGTTTATGGGTGGATGGAAAATGCATTCTATTAACAAATGTTCTTGGACTTTATTAAAATCGATACCACTTTCCTCTTAATAAGAACAGAAAATGGTCCTAAATTTGAATCTGTTCTCATGAAGAAGATGGTATCAAGGATTGGAAATGAAACAAATGCATTTTTTTCTGTATTATAGCATTCACATTTTGATCCTGAGAACTTCGTAGGGCGCATTCTTCCTTTCCTCCTCCCAGCCACTGCTTTTACTGTGCAATGCAGTGATACAATTTTTCTCTCCTGAAAAGGGAGTCATTGCCCTGATGTCTCGCGTTGTCTGTGGGGCTCCAGGGCACCCTCCAAGTCCCTAAATAGGTTGAGTTGAACAACTCTGCAGTGGCTGAGAAAATCCTCTGCTGTTCACAGGATGCCATTTTGCATAAAATGGCCACTGGCTAATCCTATATAGAAGTAAGAATAGAATGCATTTCTACCTGCTGGTGGCCACATCGGCTGGGTCACAGCTTTGGGCTCACCTGGATTTTCGGGTTATGCCGATACTGCATGCGTTGGCTTTAAGTAAAAGAGGGAGGGGTGAGAAGAAACCCACCTAAATCCCTAAAATCTTTCCGACATCCGTAATGTCCCATTTGTGCCAACCAGAACCTCATGCCAGTGATCTGCTCAACAGTCGGGTGATGACATGCTTTTTGGGTACGATATATACACTAGGCCATTAGTCTGCAAGCAGCAGTTGTCAGCTTTGTTCCCATTTAGAGCAATTTTCTCACTAATATAGCATATTCTTCAGGGATAAAATGCATTTTCCAGCCAGATATTCCCCCTAATAGTGAAGTTGGTTTAATGATCGGATTTCAGCCAAGGAAGGTAAGCCTGCGATTGCTGCTGGTTGTATATTGAAGCTACCAAAAATGAAAAGGCTTATTCTAAAACACATTCATATGAACAGGGAAAAACCTCTCCTTTCCAGATTAATGAAGCTCATTTGAAGGGAAACTTAGGCATGAATTTCAGAGCTAAGTAAGGTCCTTAGAACCTTTTGGTGCACAGCCCTGTGTAGGTGTGTATTTATGAACTATGATGATGGATGGTAGGGTTTTAATAAGTGAGTGATGACCAGTGAGTGACGAGAAGGGCAGGTGTCTTCATACCACCCCTCCTTGAAATGACGACTTATGATGGTTTTCCCCCCTCCATGTATAGGCCTTGGATATTCAAATCAATTAAACAATTAATTCTCACCCTGCAAACTCGCATGTCAAGCTTCAGTGTGTGACCAATTTATTTGGTTGAATTATAACCCCCCTGAAAAGCAGCGGTTCCTAATGGAAAAGCTGACGGAGTCTTAAGTACATGTGGTGAGTGAGTAGAGCTGCTATAATTAACTCTGCTTTGGATCCTCCCCCCATTAATATTTTAAAGATTTTTAATTAAAATAATTACATGAATTTATGAAAAATACTCAAGTACCTAAAGTATTTCTACAGTGCCCCTGTCTCAGGGGGTTCTCCTTCTGGGTTGTCACTTGGGCATGAATTTCTACCCTGGCAATTATCACACAGGTCCCAGCTGGTGGGGGGAAGATTTATTTCCCAAACGGAGACCTCTTTCTCCCTTTGCCTTTGTGATCTCAGGATCAGGAGCTGCACGCCCACAGCCAGCCTTCCCATCAAGATGGACGGCTCTTTCTTTTTTCTCTCCTTTCTCCTCTTTCTCTGCCCCTCCTTTTAATTTCCTGGGATGACACTCCACAGACAAAGGCCCTTCCTTTTTCCCTTCTGTACTTTGTTCACAGAAGTTCCACGGCAGCACAGTGCAGGGGTCAGTAAACTTTCTTTGTGAAGGGCCAGACAGGAAATGCTGTGAGCTTTGTGGGCCATGCACTCCCGTGCTGCTGTCAACTCTGCTGTTGTAGCAAAGGTAGCCACAGAGAATATGCCGACGAGTGGGCATGGCCGTGTGCTCATAAAACTTTATTTATGGAAGAAGAAATGTAATTTTTACAGGTCACAAAATCTTCTTCTTATTTTTCTCCAACGATTTACAAGTGAAAAACCTATTCTTGTCTCTCCTGCTGTTATAAAACACTTGGCAGGCAAGATATGGTCCTCAGGCCATGGTTTGCTGACCCCTGGGCCCGTAGATTAAGAACAGGGCTCTTCGTCTGGAGTTAGACTTCATGGGTTCCTGCTCGGGCTCTGGCAATTTTCCAGCTGTGTGACTGTGGACAAGCGGTCAGCCTTCTCTGTACCTCAGCCTTTCTGTGAATAACATGGAGGGAATGAGGGTGGTGCCTCCTCACAGTTTGGCCGTGATAATTTATGGAAAAAATGTAACACCATGTCAGGGGCACCATGTTAGTGCTCACTGAGGGGACATTTCATTTTGATTCTGGCATTAAGTTGCTGTGTGACCTTCGACAAGTGACTTGACCTTTCTAGACCTCCATCCCTCATTTATTAAGAGAAACAAAAAGCAAAGAAACCCAGGCTTGGACTAGAACACCGAGGGCTACGTCTGGCCCCACAGGACCTAATCCCTCTGGGATGAGTGTCACATTAATAGGCACTAGGACAGTGGGGCCTGGCAGGCTTTGCTTCTTGGGATGTTCTAATTCTGTAATTGTTGACTGAATATGCCATGAACATGGGGCACTCCCTGGAAGAAAGGACGGATGTCCTTTTGTTTCTGGGACCAGCCCCCTTTGTTGAGCGTTTCCGGTGTTGTGGGCATCTGATGACCCCTTAATTTCCTCATTAGTCCCGTGTGAAGGTTTAGCCTCGTGGGGTATGCGAGAAAGTCAACTTGGAGAGGTTAAGACTGATCCCAAAGCACTTGATTTGACTCCAAACCCCAAACTTCAGTTCTTCTGTTGGTGATTATTGCTGTGTCCGTGTATCTGCTGTACTCGTCCCTACTTCATATTTTAAAAATAAACTTGTTGTTTTTACTTAGGGTCCTTCTCAAAAAGATATCCTTTAAAGCCAAATTTATTTTATGTGTAATGAATTTGATGTGCTGTTTATATATTTACTGATAAGCATTAAAATAAAGTAAAAATGAGTTCATAATGTGTACTATTGGAAAGCGTTGTAGGGATAGTGAATCATCTACGTCTGCTCTTCAGAAAACATTGTGCTAGGCTCTTTGTCTCAGCTAAATGGGGCCAGAGGTTGGCACCGGGTGAGTCTTTAGGATGGGCCTTATCACCATGTCAAATTCTCACTTTCTCTGTGCTGAGAGTAGCAGTAGCACCCGTTGGGAGGTGCTTCACCCCCATCTCCTCCCCAGCTTGCCCCAAAGCCAGCATCCCTGGTTGCCTTTTAGATTAGCTCCCTGGTCATTAAGCTGACTACAGAGCTGATCTCATCATCCTTCTTGCCATCCTCACATGCTACCCCATATAGGGATATTCTTGACTTCTAAGTGCCTACAGAAGTGTCCATTTTTGGTCCCACCTGCTCAACAGCTCAGTGCCATGGGGAGATTTTCAGACTTTTGATCTTATACTAGCTGGGTCTCTTGCCAGCTGTGGGGCCTCACTCACACTAGCTGGACCTACTCAAAGCCTCAGTCTGCTTACCTGCAAAATGGGAGAGCTAATAAGATCTGTCTCCCAAGGAGATCATGGGGATCCACAAGAGGAAGGCCTTGTGCTCTCTACATCAGGAAGGAGCAGAGGAGCAGGCCTGGGGCCCCACTACCCACTACCCTCCACCACCTCCTGGCTGCTGTGTAACCGGGCCAGTGGCAACACTGATGACAGTGTCATCATGTAATTACAGCTTTCCCTGCCACCTTCTCTGACTGCTTCCTACACGATAGCTCTTCTTTGTCTGGACACGGCTCCCCTTTGTACACACACACTGGCTTTTCCCTTGGAACGCTGTAGGCATCCAAGCACCAACACTGAAGCTTAGCCACCAGGTCTGTGCGCCAGGCCCCGCCTGTCCCAGCTGGGCCAGACCCCAGTCCAGCGCTACCATTGACTCGTACTTGAATCCAACTCATCTTGATTTTATGAGACCATCCCTGAAAATCCCCGTGTTCAAAATACGACACCGGAGAACCACGGAGCAGGCTTGCCATTTGAATAATCAGCCATTTACTGACATGTCTAGCCTGGTTTAGTGACTGAATCAGTGAGAGAATGACCCCGAGTGCCGGTTAACTTTTAAAATAGCTGTGCCCACTGCGTGACACAGCCAACAGGAAGCCATTAAGGCCTCGCAATTACCACTTCCATCCATTGGCAAAGTCCCTATTTTATTTTAATCTGCGTAAGTGCATTTTCTGCACGAGGTTAAAATATAAATCCCTTCTCCTGAACAAGACTGGTTTTCTGGCTGACTTGAGAGCACAATTTACAACTGATTTAATTTGTTCTTCACAAACATTCCTAATGACATTACCCCGGTGCATATACAGACAGCCTCCTCTTATTCCATTAACTCCCAAATCGGGTTTAAAGACCATATTGATGCTAGATGTTATTATGGGTGATTATCAAAACAACAGACAATGCGGCAAAGTGTTTACTAACTGGTTTATATATAATTTCTGTAATAACGACAACAGATGGTAATGCTACAAACACTAAATCACGCTTTTCGCCGCTGAAACAAATTGGCAGCCTGCAGTACAGAAATGGTGTACGTAGCTACATACAGATGCTTCAGTCATCAGCTATAGTGTTCATCTTATTAGGAAATGGGTCTGTTACTGCTATTACAGGTAATCTTTCCATTTACAATTACAAATGTATATTTTCAATGAAAATGGTTTTCCGCAGCTAAGCTGCCTGTAGGATATTTCCCCTCTAATTACTGCCCCGGTGAATGCGCGCCCTGGCCACGCCACGCACAGGGCTGTGTTTGTCCTAGTTAATGGTGGTGGCTGCATTTTGGTGGCGCTGAGATGGGTTGCCTCTCTAACATCCTCCACCCCTCATCAGAAAGGCTATGATGCAGCCTCCAGGCAGGTCCAGCAGGACGAGGTGCAGTGTGTGAAATGGGGGAGCAGCAGCTGGATGTGGGAGGACCTTTCCTTACACACATGTCCAGTGCCTGGGATTCTCCATCCACCCCATCACTGATAAGCTCCATCTTACTTTTTAAAGATGGGAAGCCGGTGTCAGCCCTGTAGCAAGTAAGAGACCTTGCCTGTGTTACAGAGCGGCTGAGCCAGGACATTTACACTGGGCCCTGATGGGGAGCTGAGTGTTTCTTTTGTCTCAAGAGGGAGCTATCTTTCATCCCAGGCACTCTGATAGCTACCCCAGGGCGCCCAAGGCTAACTGGCAGCAGCCTGAGGCTTAGCGGCTGCACCGAGTTCCACACATGGACTGTCTCATTAAATTCCTCATTAAGTGGTGTGGGCACTGTGCTGAGCCCCACCTTGCAGATGAGGGACCAGAGCTCAGAACCGTGGAACGGGTGCCCTGACACTGGGCTGAACTTGGGACTGTCAGCTGAGTTCAAACTTTACAGGCTGAACCATAGGACCCAATTGCCTTTCCAGGCTAAGGTGTTGGTGTCCCTTTTCTTTAGACCAAAAATGATAGAATTGAACCTGGGCCAAAGGGCAGAAAGTGCCGTGCATGTCCGTGCCTCATGGAGCTCCCACCTTCAGTTCCCCGGCCCTCAGTTTTTCCCACCGATGTATCGACTGGTTCCCGTGCCTGGACGCTGAAGCCACATGCTGCTGGTGGGAGAAGGGGTGGTGTGGGCACTGTGGGAGAGGGACTGAGAGCTGGAGTATCCGTCTGGGCCATTTACCACCATGGGCAGGTGGCCAGTTCTCCTCCTTCACTCTTTGGAAACTTCATCTGCAGAGGGAGGATCACCACGGTGTTGGCCTCCTGCCAGCAGGCCAGGGTGGCTGTGGGGACCCATGGTCTGCATACTCAGGGAGTGGGAACACTGTTCTGCCCAGGGTAAGGGTCCCGGGAGGATTTGCTCCGTTTGCCGCAGCCATGCTATTGTGGATAAGTGTCCTTCTACCTATCTTGGCTTTGGATGGCCCCTCATGGGGTAGGGGTACTTGCCTTGGTTAGCATGGCCCCCATTTCTGAGTGCATCCCCACCCCTGCCCTGGGATCCTGGACTGATGCCTTGGAGTGATTTTTTTTCTTTCCTTTCTCATTTGAGGCCTTCCTGAGGCTGAGCTTTGGCCACTGAGGTCATGGGGCTAATATGTGCCTCTGGTCACAGCCATGGGGAGTATCTTGGTTGGGGGGTGTGGTGAGCGAGGGGTGTATCATTTAGGGAACAAAGCTTCTGAGGCCCTGGGTAGAGGTGGTTTGCTCAAACTCCTGCAAATCTAGGACCAGGACTCCTTCCCTATTTGGAGGACCATCTGAGGAGGGGGTACTGGGGGAACTGTAGGCACTTGGCAGTGCTGGGCCCTGTGCCCCCCACCAGGCACCACTGACGGGGGCCTCTCATTTGCAGCAGGTTGTAGGATGCTCTCAGGAAGCCAGGCTGCATCTAGTACTTCTCTATGGACTGCAAGATCTGGGTCCCCCTGGTCTATACCAGGGTGCCACCTGCCAGACTGGTGGGGGCTCCATTAGACCTGGGGGGCAGCTTACTGATTATCTGGGGGGGGGCCCAGGCATCTGTGGCTCTTCCCACAGTAGGCTTTGGAGGCAGCTATATGCCTACCCCTAGCCAGGGGCAGATACCCCGAAACACCCTGCATGTCTCTGGTGCTGGGAGGAGACAAGGCAGAGAGTAATTCCCTCTTGGGCACTCCAGGTACTAGACCTGAGTCTGGCCAGGTGCCCAGAAGGCCTCTCCTCCAGGCTGCCTCTAACCACCCCTTTGCCTGGGGTTGTTGTGCTATACATTCATGTGAAGCATATCTCAGCCCCCCACCCTGGACAACAAGGGCTCAGGAAGTTAGAGCACGCCCTGCACTCAGCACTGGCCTGCTGCAGTAGGACCCACTGTGGCCAAGGCACCTCACAGATTCTTCCTGCTGCCTCCGGGCCTGCAGGGCGAGGCTGCCCTGAGGCCTGACCCGGGCCGAGGTCCTGCCACGCTCTAGTGAGAAGCCAATCTCCCGATGACCACTTTGTGAAGGGACAATGAATCGTTTCCTCTCTGTAATTTTCTGCATGGAGGTCTCTCTGTTGTCCCCCAGCCATGGCCTCCTGACCTCCAGCTGCCCCAGCACCCTGACCACACTGTGCTTCTCCTCACCTGTGCGATGAGCTGCTCTTCCCGGCGGGGGCTCGTCACAAATGAGCAGGCTGCCCCTTGTGGTCTGGGAGCCGGCCTGGCCTGGGCAAGCTTTCAGAAGGACCCGCCTGGGCCTCTCTCCCACTCAGGCTTCTGCAGTGAAGAGAAGCGACTCCCAGAGTGGGACGTCCAGACTTTCTGCCTTTATCTACCTTGGAATTGGTGTGTTGCCTTGGGAGGGCCAGGTAAAGAAGATTCTTGGAAACAAACATGGGTTTAAAACCCAGATTTTGGCTCATTTGACCATTGACAAATAACCTAACCTCAGTTTTTAAATCTTTTGGGTGGGGATGATAATAAAGTAGAGGTTCCGTGAGAGCACACGGTAGATTGATTTCAGCCTATGAACTATTCCAAAAGGAGTCTCCTTGGAATAAATGTAATATGCCAGGTGAGGCATGTGAAAATATTGTCTGGGTTATGTTACATGAATGGAAATGTTTGAGTTTTAGTGAATAAAATTCAATCCCATATGATGATATTTTTCTTTCAACAGGAAAGGTTTTCCTGAAATATCACCAGATGAAATAATGTGGGATAGTAGATAGAAGACTGGGGCTGGCTAAGAGATAGGCCTGGGAAAAAGTTCTCATTCTGTCCTTTCCTAGTCTGGGGACCTTGGGCCTCAGTTTCCCCAGCTGTAAAATAGGAGTAGGGTTTGGACTAGTTGGTAAGAACCCTCTGATATTTCCTGTGTCTGCAACTATTGGATGTCTCGTAGATAGGAAGAGCTCTAGTTCATAGAAGCTTCCGTTGAATCCTGCTTCAGAATTGTACACACAGCGCAGGAGGATCACTTTCTCCTTCCCGAATTGTGCCAAGCAGGCGTGATTAATAGACATGGTGCATGGCGTATCTGGTATACCTAGCAGATTTTTAAAAATGACTTCCAAAAGATTATAAAAGACTTTAATTAGAATTTCACAAAGGTGGAGTCAGAGGATTTGCTAATTGCCCAAGCCATATTTTTTTTTTCAGGGTTCGGCAGCAGCTTTGGAGACAGCAAAGAGCGAACAGTGTTTTAAGGCCACTGTACAATGTGACAACAGTGATAGATATGCTAATTTCTTCATTCACTCCACTTCACTTCTTTTATTCTTTCCAATTAAAGCAAATGCTACTGAAACTGTAATTAAGCCAGGGCTGGGCCCGATCGCCTGCTGCTTTAATGAAACCCTATTGATTTTTCCTTTCTTTCTAATGGCCACACATGGTGCTCAATGGTCAAACACATGCCCTGATAGAATGTCCTTGGAAAGCTGGATTTTGGCCTGGTAAAGTGGAGGCCTGTAGAAGGGTCCAGAAGGGATCACTCACTGACACTGCCCAGGATGTGCAAGGCTCTCCCTGAGGTGAGACACACCCTCACCACTGCACCACCATCCCGGAGAAATGACATGCACCTGGTGAAGAAATACAATCCCCTTTCCTTCTAGTGCTGCTTCCTTAAGGAACCATGTCTTCATTAAAATCTGGTGGCTTAACTAAGCTGCATGTTAAAACTGGGCGATTTGGAGCCCTGGAAATATGTATTCTTGACAGATGTTCACAAGCCAGAGAACAGTTTTGGAGACGAAGTATCCGGAGAACATTTTACTTCTCTTTGGCAATTAATCTGAAAAGAAATTTCTTATGAACGGTCCATCTTTCTGAGACCGCCCTTGCACCCCCACCCCTCCCCATGGGAGTCCCAGTCCTGATATAAGGAGAGCAGCGGGGGCAGTGTGGGCAGTGAGCACAGCTCGTATTTAATGGTGCAGATTATTATTCTGCTCAGAAAGCACAGTTTCAGATCTTGTCATCTGGTTGCCTATACCTAGCAACAGCTGTCACCGCGGGGGACTTGGGAAAGAGTGTGAGTTTCCTAAATAGCTCTGAGGGTTTGAGCAGAATCATTGCTCAGGCAATGGATGGACTGGACAGGAGGGAGAGGCAGCTGGAGCAGAACTCAGTGTTTCTGAGCTGGTTCTGATCAAAGCCTTTATTGGTGACTGATTGGGTTATGGGCAGTATCAGAAGAGGGATGTGGTCACATCCTGGCAAAGGACAACTTCCTTGACTCATTCATCCTTGCCTGTGCCTCTTGTTCACCTCTCCCTACCAAATTTTTATTAGTTTATAAACTTCTTTGTACATGGAGCAATTGGATAAAGCATTTGAACAGACATATTGCTGTTCTGTAGAAAAGATGGCAGAGCAGGAGACTCATGTTCTCCTGACCCAGCGGAAGCCCGGGGCAGCAGCGCTGTGGGCACCAGCGTTGTCCTTCTCACTGCCTTTCCGATGCACTGGCTGCCTGTGTGTTCTAGGTGCTGCCTGGGTGCTTTACTTGGGCTATCTACCTTGTTATAACCCCACTAAACCGCCATTAAATAGAAAAAGGAAAACAGGCCAAGAGAAATCATGCAGTTAGTAATGTTACATAGCTGAGGCAGGGAATATGGGTAAACTGTTCCCTAGATGGGGCAAAAAAGTGGGTTCAAATCCTGCTTTTATCACAACCCCTGGGGCATCGGGCCTTCGCTCTGTCCAGTCTCTCTTGCAGGTAGACATTCTCTGCTTTCCCTGAGAGAGCAGAGGTAAGGGCAGGTCAGGGTTTGTCCATCTGGGCACCATTTGCATTTGGGTTTGGACAGTTCTGTGGTGTGGGGTTGGGGGGTGTCTTATGCTTTGTAGGATGCTTAAGAGCACCCCTGGCCTCTAACCGCTAGATGCCAGTAGCACACCCCAGTTGTAGTCCTGACAACTAAAAATGTCCCTACACATTGCCAAATATCTCCCGGGGAGCAAAATTGCTCCTGTTTGAAAATCACTGGGCTAGAGGATTCATATTTTGTTTGCTTGGGGCTAAAAACACAGTACCTTTTAAAACCAAGCACGCCAAATGCTTTGTTTTGCTCTGATGGCCTATGCCAAGCAATGACGTAGCAACATTCTTGTTGTAAATAAAAATGAAAATTCAAAATTCAGATGTAAGGACTAGAAGGAAGACTATACTGATTTTTTTTTTAATTTGACAAAACCTAGAACCTTTTCCAAGGGACTTTTTGGGAAAGGGCATGGACTGGGAGTCAGAAGACCTGTATGCAATCATAGTCTGCTCCTTGCTAGCCACTATCAGGGGGAGTCCCAGGTCCCTGGAGCCATGAGTTTTTTGTCATTAATGTGAGGAAGATGTTATAGTGATTCATCTCTGAGGGTCTTGCTAGGACTGACATTCTTAATAATTGAACAGAAGCATAATGAGTAGCACAAATGTGGAATTGTGGAATTTCCAGTTATGGGCAAAACTCACAACATCTGAGCAAGGTAGGGGAACGGAGAAAGAACAAGCAAAGATGTGAAGAAGATGCAGGTAACTGATGGGAGAAGCTGGCACCCTAAATTTGCTGTAAACTGTGAATAGTCATTCAAGTACATGACTTCAAATCCACTAAAGGTTCTCACGCAGTCCCAAGGAAGCCCATCTCTGTTTGTGCAGGGAAAGCTACGGGAACACTGGGTTTGCTTTGCAGGGATTTGCTTTACCTCCACATCAGGAAGGTATGATTTCTTCTTCTTAAAAAAGTATTTATTGTTTTGTGGTCCAGGCTGTGTCCCTGCTGGTACTGCTCAGGGTCAGGGAGGAAGGCTGGATTCTGGGATGCTGCGGGGTTCTGGAAGCAAAGGTATGGATGGCACCTCGAGAACAGTGGCCAGAGGGAAATTCCCCAGACCAGACAGAGAATCTGGAATTATTCAACGAGCAAGACTAAGTTCATTCCGTGTTGCACTTCTCAGGACGCTCTCCAAAGAGCAGAGCACTGGAGGCTGCTTGTCCACCAAGTACTGGCAGGATGGAGCATGGCTGCCTTTTCACAGCGTCTCCTTAGGAAAGAGCTGGCTTCCTAATGGGTGACAAAACCCCTCCCTGCCTCTCGCTTTGTCTTCATTTCATCTTTTAGGACCCACCACTGTAGGAGCAAGCCAGTTTTTGAGAACCCCACAGAACCAATGCCCCCCCCCTTTAACAGATAAAGAGGAAAGCCAGATTTTTTAATTGGTTTTTAAAAAATAGCATGTACTTTTGACAGAGACAAAAGACCCTTTTCCTGGATGTTAGCTGTGACATCTTGCTTGTTAGGACCGGAGAGAGGAAAAAAATTGGACCCTAGGAGTGGAGCTGCAGGGACCCTGGAAAAAGGGGACACCATCATGCCACCATCGAGTTCTGTCAACTGTCAAGTTAATTAGAACGAAATTAAAAACACATTTGCCAAGATGTTCCGCAGCCAAACCAGTTAAATAGAGATTTTAACAAAATTGAAAGCATATTATACTGAGATTTGTGGATTCTGGCCCGGTGAGTGAGTGCTGAAAGTGTGATAAAATAACAAAATTGCTGCCTAATAATCTATAGAATAATATTGTCAACTAATGGATTATAATAAAATAAAAGCTGTTATTAGGGTAAAACATTATAAAAAAAAAATCCAACTTTTATTTGCAGCACCTCCCCCTTAATGGTTTTGAGCATTTTGAAAGGTAATTTAAACAAGTACATTGTGTCCTTATTGAAACGGCTTCATCTCGCTAGCTGCTGAAAATGGCTTTAACCATCCCTCTGAACAAAAGCACCCCTAATAAGACAACAAAAAGCCCCAAGCGATGGCCCAGCAGCCTCCGCTCTGGCGAGGAGGAGCGCGGAGCCGGCTAAGGCGGAGGCTTTCTCCTTGCATGTAATTAGATGAATTAAAAGGACAAAGTGGTTAATGTAACTGTTGTCTGGGGGGGCCCCAGCCCTTTTCATCCCATCCATTTCAGACAAGAGCCCGTGGCTTCTGCTTCAGCAATGCGGAGAAGAATGTTGGCGGGAGGGAAATTAACAAGCTTAATCTGTGAGGAATCTGCCGCGAGTCAGGGATGAAATGTATCTCGAGCAACGACAGGCTGGTCATTCCTGCTTCCCTTTTATATGCCTAATAAAACTTACAATAAATTAACTGCATTTTAGTTTGCAGCCGGGCTCTGTTAATCAGGGATGAGGCTCGGGGAAGTCAAGCCACACGGAGGCTTGGGCTGGCGCAGGGCAGCTCTGCAGCAGGCGGCCGCTCCCCTAATTAGCCTCCTTCCCAGGTTGAGGCTTCAAGTACTGTTTCATCTCTGGCTTTCTGGTCTTTTGGTGACATGGGAGTGAGAAGGGGGTGGATGTTATCCATATAGCTTACTTAGGGCAGGGTGAGAAGGACTCTGGGGAGAAAAATCCCTCCAGGGCAGATGGATTTGCTTAGAGTCCTACATCGAATGGAAATCAGGGTGTTTCCTTGATAACTTTGGAGGTGGTTTATTTTCCCAGAGCCTCGCCCATTCTTCACACTGACCTAGTAGGACTGCTGTCATCACGGTAACATCTTTCAGTAGAAAGAAAAAGAAATTCTCATTTGGGCCCCTACTTTCATTCTCTGTAGAACCTAGAACACGGTCCCACTGGGTTCAGCGCCTGGGAACCTCCCCGGGGGGTGGCAAGGTCCACGAGGGGAGCTCAGCCAGCCTGGCTGCCATTTTATACTCTTGGCTTAATGTTGACTCAAAACAGCAACTTGGAGCCTTCCTTGACCTGTTGGAAAAATATGACTTTGTTTTATTATAAAATATAGAAAGTAGAAAATTAAATTCATTAGCTCCAATTACTAAAGGATTCATCTGGCTGGTTAATGAAGCTGCATATTATGCTAACAAGATAAAGGCAGAGAATCACGTGTGGGGATCTGGGCTTCAGGCAGGCTGTGCCCAGGCTGTGTCCACAGGACACACATGGCTGAGACCTTTGTGCCTGGAGATTGAGGACGTGGCACAAGGCAGGGGGTGGAGAAATGGGAGGCTGGGGGGCTCCATCGGCTTCTCCAGAGATCCAGGGAGGATACATCAGGGCCAGGCAACACTTATCAAGCCCCCTGGCCCACCTCTGCTGTTCTGGGTGTGGGAAGGGCCAGTGGAGGCTTTAGTGGGAGACCTGGGCCTGTTGGCAGATACAACAGAAACAGCTCCAGGCCATTCAGGCCAAAGGTCCTTGAGGCTTTGGGCTTTAAGTAACCATAGGACTGGGGACACAGGAAGTTAGGAACAGAGAGACTGGGCAGAGGGTCCATGCCCTCTATGGCCTCAGACACTTGCAGAACCATTGGTGGGTCTGCCTACTTGGTAGGAAGTGTTGGCTTCTGCGGCGATCCTGGAGCATCTTTATATGGCAGGAGACTCTGCATCCAAACAAGTACCTGGGCCATCGCCATAAGTGCTGGTTCTGTTCTCTCACCACACTGTACACCATCTCTACTTTGCTTCTTAGATTTCTGGCTCCTGCTCTGATTTTCTCAGGCACTTGTCCTTCATTGGCTGCTGGAGCAGGTGGGCCTCTAGCTACCATCTGTGTGGCCATAGATGACTCTGTGGTTATTTCCACCTTTTGGACTAAAGCTGATCTACAAATGCTTACCAAGGAGCAAGTATCACCCAACTTCTGCTTCTACGTCACATGGTGAAAGGAAGGAACTCAGGACCTTGAGTTCGAATCCTAGCTCTCCTACTTGGCTGGTGACTTCTGAGAGTCCCTTTGCCGTTTGGGGGTTGGTTATGATAACAGACCTTGTTGGTGTCAAGGTGGTTGTGAACGAGGCTCATGTAAAATGTTTTCCCTTTTTAAAAAAAAATTTTGTGTTAATGTATGGGTACACAATTAGGTTACATTGTTTGTGTTTATAAGGTTAGGTCAAAGTTGTAGTTGTGTCCTTCACCCAGGAAATGTGTCATATACCTGTACATTGTCTCCATTAGGTGGGGACTTACCTGAAGTCCTCTCCCTCTCCCCCCTTCTTGAATTTGAGTTTTCTCTTATGTGGGCCTGTAGTTGTTAATCTACTACTTTCAATTTAGTATTGAACTTGAATGTTCATAGCAGCTCAATTCACAATTGCAAAGATCTGGAAACCATCCAAATGCTCATCAACCCTTGAGTGGATGAATAAACTGTGACATACGTACACCGTAGAATACTATACAGCCTTAAAAAAGGACAAAATGGTATTTTTGAAGGTTCTTTGGAAAGGGAAGTTTCCAAGGTATTAGGTCACATGTCCATGCCAAAGATGAGTTCTCTTCCCCCATCTCAGGAATTGTGAGAACATGAAACATCTATTAACGTCTGTCAGGTCCATGCTTCCTAGGAAATAGGTCCAAGAACCGGGCCAGTAGGTTGCCCCCATAGGCTGCCCTGAGTTCCCTCCTACACAGGGGACCTGGCACCCAGAGTCGCCAGCCTATTATGTGAATGACCCCTGCCTAGCAGGTCACATTTTCCCAGGCACCCTACTTCCTCCCTTCTCTGAGGATCTGTGCCTATGTTACTGTTGTTGCCATCAGAACTGTCCTAATCTTGGTCATTATCATCTCAGCCATAATTGCTATATTCGAGCACTTGCTATATACCATGACTTTCCAAATAGGATTCCCATTTAGGCATTCCTTTATCAGTTAGTTCCTGGTTTGGAGAAATTTGTTTCTGTCTGTCTCCAATTTACCTCTTTCATGTTCACATGGATGGAGCTGGAACATATTCTTCTTAGCAAAGTATCTCAAGAATGGAAGAAAAAGTATTCAATGTACTTAGCCCTACTATGAAACCAATTTATAGTTTTCATATGAAAGCTATAACCCAACTATACCCCAAGAAGAAGGGGAAAGAGGAGAGGGCAGGGAGAGGGGAGGATGGGTGGAGGAAGGGTAATTGGTGGGACCACACCTATGGTGCATTTTACAAGGGTACATGTTGAATTTACTAAGTGTAGAATATAAATGTCTTAACACAATGACTAAGAAAATGTGGTGAAGGCTATGTTAACCAGTTTGATGAAAATATTTCAAATTGTATATAAAACCAGCACATTGTACCCCATGATTACATTGAGGTAAACAGCTATGATTTAATAATAAAAAAGGCATTTTAATCTTGGGCAAGGCTGTGAGTCAAAGGAAATACTTGATAACTGAGGTTCACCTGTGCCTCCCATGGTTATCACTGTTGCTTATGCCCATGTGCCAGAAGTCTAAGGATGAAGATGGGAATTAAGAAATATGATCTGGTGATTCCTACAAGGCTAGGAGTCTGCTCATTTTCTGAATGTGGCCAAGAGCTGTGGCAACTGGGCTCCTATAGCCATTAATATAAAATCTTTGACTAAAAGACTGAAATTTGTAAAATTATGTTAAGTCAATTAACAAAGTGAATGGACTTAGGACTTAATAAAAATGGTCATTTTTCCAATATAATTTAATATACACATGCTATTTATAGGGGCAAAAATCTTCATATTCCATCGTCTATGAAAGTTAATGGAAAATGACATTTAACATCCATGTGAAGCTTAAAATTTACAAAGTAAATATCTTGAAAAGAAGTATGAATCATATGCTTCTTTGGAGTCTGGGGTTTGCTGTGATGGTTGTATTGATATTGTTTTTCTTTTTACTCCTTGGTAAGCTCTGCATTTAGTGTGGAGGAGGGAGGAGAATCAGGAGAGAGAAAGGCAGAGGGGGCTGCTCTGGGAGACTTAGGGGATCCAGGATGAAAGTAAGGTAAACAGGCTTTGCACACACAGCTGGAGAGTCCAAGTTCTAAGCAAAGCTTGAGTGTTCAGGCCATATCTGCAGCCCATGAGGTCTACACACAAACACAGACACAGGGAGAACTTCGGGGACAGGGTGGGCAGTGGGCTGGGTGTGGGCAGCCATGTAAGGGCAAGGCTGATTGGTAGGTGAGATGTCCGGCCTCCCTGACCATCTTGCAGTATGTCTGTGACCTTCATGCCAGAAAGAGGGGCCAAGGGATTCTAAGGAGGCCCTGGTTCTGGGAGACAGAACAAATGGACGTGTAGTGTGTGCCTCTGGCTCCTGGTTGAAAGCAGAGTGACAACAACCCTTTCATCTCGGAGACCAGACTTTGGTGGTGGTGGGCTTAAATCAACAGCTCTGGCATCAAAGCAAAATTGGGACTGGTGGAGGGGAGCCGTCTTCAAACATGTATATGGTAAATTTAACTTAAGTTTAGAGATTTGAAAAACATGTAAGTAGACATTTTCCTTTTAGAGGTTGAGAATTTTGTTTTTATTTGGAATTAATATGAGAGTACAATATTTAGGTTAAATTGTTTTTAATTCTAAGGCAAAGTTCAAGTTGTAGTTGAGCCCTTCACTTAGGGGGCCTGTTGAACACCCTCATACTGTACACGTTAGGTGAGATCCTATCAATTGACCCCCCCTTCCCGTTTCTCTCCTCTCCCTTGCTAGATTATATTTGTGTTTAATCTTTCCTGTGGGTGTGTAGTTGTCTATATATTGGCTTCATATTAGTATTAAGTACATGGGACATTTTTTTTCCATTCCTGAGATATTTTACTAAGAATAATGTGTTTCAACTCCATCCAGATAAACACAAAAGATATAAAGTCTCCATCTTTCCTTATGGCTGAATAGTACTCCCTGCTATACATATGCCACAGTTTGTTAATCTGTTCATGGGTTGATGGGTACTTGGGTTGATTCTACACCTTGGCAATTATAAATAAACATGCCATAAACATTCTGGTGCAACTGTCCTAGTGGTAAAACAATTTTGTTTTTCTGGGTAGATACCTAGTAATTGGATTTCAGGATCAAATGGAAGGCTGACTTTTAGTTCTTTAAGAATTCTCTATAAGAAGTAGACATTTTTGATTGACAACCCTGCTGAGCAATGTGTCCTGATAAAGACTAGTCATCAAGGTGCACATTGCTCCATGCCACTGAGAAATGGCTTATTCTTGGCTCCTGGGGAGAAAGCTCCTGAGCCTGAAAGGCTGGCTGGTCAGGATGGGAGGGGGGTGACTAGCGAGTTTGGGTGATGTCATCTATTTGCATTTCTAGATTGTTCAGATATATTTGTTGCTCTCCATTTCCTTCTGTTTGAGCAGGCCTTAGCACTTCCAGGGCCTGGAAGCTTCCCTCTGAGCTGCTGAGCCCTGCATGGAAAGCTCCAGAAGCAGTGACTGGGCCATGGTTTCTCCCATCCCCCTGCTTGGTGCCCAAAGGCCCCATACCTTCTGGAACTGATCCACCATGGGCACATGGCCTCTGACCTCTGGGCTGGCATGGCCAGTCTACCCTTTTGTGTTCATGTAATGAACTGATTATAAATGTAAGCCATACTTACATGTTCCAGAAGGGTTTTGGGAAGTGGGTGGCCATTCCTCTCTGTGCTTTAAATGTCCCTGTGTGAATAGGGTAAGGAGGACACGACTGCCCTTGCTGGTCCAACTTCTTTCTATCCTATCTCTATCCTATCCTATCTCTATCTATCAGTTGACAGCCTATCCTAGAGGCCTCCCTGAGCACTTGTTCAAAGTAGGAGCCTTCCCTGTCCTCCCTGCCCTCTATCTCTTCTTCCTTTTCCTTCACAATCCTCTTGTTGTCTGGCATCCCATGTGTTCCACCTCCTGATGTGCTTCTGTATGTATCTCCTCTCTAGACTGTAACCTCCCTGAGGACAGGCGCTGGCTCTGGTTCCCCTGCTGTGCGTCTCAAATGCTGGGAGCATTGTTCTCTTTTTTTTTTATCTCACGGCACACTCGAACCTATAGTTAAACTTCTGTGGCACACTTAAATTATGTTGATCAAAAAAAAAAAAGAGCAAAAAAATAAAAAGAATATACTTACTGTGTGTTGATCTTCTTTTGCAAATAATTTAATTAATGACCTTTAAAATTTTTTGTATCCCACTTAAGATCCTCTCACGGCACACTGGTTGATAATCACTGGCCTAGAACAGGGGCAGAGGCAAGATGGATGACTGGAACCAGCTTTCCACAGAGGCTCCCATCCAGAAGGAGAGTTAAATGACAGAAGTTTAGCAAGTAAGCTGATGGTTTGGAGCTGAGCCAAAGACAGGAGTTTGAAGAATTCATATCAACCCTGCTGAGGCAAGCTATGACCCTAAGGAAACAAATAATAGGTACAAAATCCATTGCCAAGCAGACAGGAGTCCCCTCCCCCCGTGAAAATGGCTCACAGTCTAATCTATACAAACACGCAAGCAGAGTTCAGATCCCCTCCTATTTTATCCCATGGTAAAGACCCTCTAAAAACTGGAACTCCTTCCCTAGAGAGGACTTAGAAATGTGCCATGGCACTCTCCCACCAGGCATAAAACTATATAAAACTGTATATACTCTCTACCTGCAATTCTGAACTTCCAGAACTCCCCTTCACTCTCACCCTGAGGTCTGAAGGACCGTCCTTCATGGACTTCAGATTCATGGGCATTTTCTTGAGAGGTGTGGACAGAGCGTGGGCTATTACTAGTCTGTGCTGATTCTGTGACATGGGAATAAGGAGAAGAGGTGAACTGAGGGAACCATACAGGAGGGAGAGAGGTGGTACCCCACGGCACAGAGCAGCAGCAGCAGAAACAATAGGGCTCACACTCCCTGGCTCTCTGGGCAAACAGAGGAAGCTGGGCATCTTCTCTAGTGGCAGCGATTGGTGGAACAGATCTGGGATGAAAATGTAGGCCCTGTGAGTAAAGGATATGCCTGAGGCAGTACCTGCCTGGACAGGGCACAGGCAGGGGTGTGGGCAGAGGCTACATACTCCCAGGGTGGAACTGAACCAGAAGGACTGCCTTAGTGAGCCTAAGAAGCACCCGGCCCTCAGGGGATCATAGCTGAGACAAAGGCAGGTCGACAGAGGCTGGAACTGACAGCTGAGTGTGAGCTCTAATCATGCCTGTCCCAAGAAAGACTACAGCCATGACAGACAGGCCATCTCCAGGCAGAGGCATAGACCAATCAATGTGAGTGGCGTAAATTGCCCTCTAAAGAGGCACGAGTTGGCTGACTGGATACAAAAACTCAGGCCAGATATCTGCTGCACATAAGAATCTCATCTTACCTTAAAAGATAAATATAGACTCAGGGTAAAGGGATGGTCAGCTATATTTCAGGCAAATGGAAATCAGAAAAAAGCAGATGTTGCAATTTTATTTACAGATACAATAGGCTTTAAACCAACAAAAGTTAGGAAAGACAAGCATGGTAATTTTATATTTGTTAAGGATAACACTCAACATGATTAGATTACAATTATTAACATTTATGCACTCACCCAGAATTCGCCTCAATTTATAAGAGAGACTCTAACAGATATGAGCAACTTTATTTCCTCCAGCACCATAATACTCATTTTTAACACCCCTTGGCAGTGTTGGATAGATCCTCCAATAAAAAACTAAGCAAAGACATTTTAGACTTAAACTTAACCATTCAACACTTGGACTTAACAGATATCTACAGAACAGTTCATCCTAACAAAACTGAATACACATTCTTCTCTTCAGCCCATGGAACATACTCCAAAATTCATCACATCTTAGGCCACAAGTCTAACCTCAGCAAATTTAAAAGAACAGAAATTATTCCTTGCATTTTCTTGGACCATGATGGAACAAAAGTTCCATTGTTCTCTGTAGCAACAGTTCTTTTGTTCTCTGTAACAACAGTTCCATTGTTCTCTGTAACAAAAGTTCTGTTGTTCTCTGTAACAATAGACATCTGCATACTCATACAAAAACATGGAAACTAAATAACCTTATGCTGAATAATAGCTGGGTCATAGATGAGATTAAGAAGGAAATTACCAAATTTTGGGAACAAAACAACAATGAAGACATGAATTATCAACCTCTGGGATACCGCAAAGGCAGTCCTAAGAGGAAAATTTATAGCACTGCAATCCTTCCTCAAGAGAACTTAATGGGACATCTCAAGCAACTGGAAAAGGAAGAACATTCCAATCCCAAACCCAGCAGAAGAAAAGAAATAACCAAAATTAGAGCAGAATTAAATGAAATTGAAAATAAAAGGATTATACAACAGATCAATGAATCAAAAAGTTGGGTTTTTGAAAAGGTCAATAAAATAGATAAACCTTTAGCTAACCTAACCAGGAATAAAAGAGTACAATCTCTAATTTCATCAATCAGAAAGGGTAAGGACAAAATAACAACAGATTCTTCAGAAATTCAAAAAATCCTTAATGAATATTACAAGAAACTCCATTCTCAGAAATAGAAAAATCTGAAGGAAATAGACCAATACTTGGAAGCACACCATCTTTCTAGACTTAGCCAGAAGGAAGTGGAAATGTTGAACAGGCCTATATCAAGTTCTGTAATAGCATTAACTATACAAAATCTCCCTGAAAAGAAAAGCCCAGGGCCAGATGGCTACACATCAGAATTCTACCAAACCTTTAAAGAGGAACTAGAGGAACTATTACTCAACATTTTTTCAAAATATAAAAGAAGAAGGAATACTACCCAACACATTCTATGAAGCAAACATCACATTGATCCCCAAACCAGGAAAAGACCCAATAAGAAAAGAAAATTATAGACCAATATCCCTAATGAATATTGATGCAAAAATATTGAACAAGATCCTAGCAAATAGAATCCAGCAGCACATCAAACAGGTTATACACCATGACCAAGGCATATAGACCCAGGGTCTCAAGGCTGATTCAATATATGTAAATCTATCAATATAATTCATCACATAAACAAATTAAAAAACAAAGACCATATGTTTCTCTCAATTGATGCAGAAAAAGCTTTTGATAATATCCAGCACCCTTTCATGATCAAAACACTTAAGAAAATTGGTATAGAAGGGACAGTTCTTAAACCGATAGAGGCCATCTACAGCAAACCCACAGCAAATCTTGTCTTGTATGGAGTTAAACTGAAATCATTTCCACTCAGATCAGGAACCAGGCAAGGTTGCCCATTGTCTCCACTGCTTTTTAACATTGTAATGGAAGTCTTAGCCATCACAATCAGGCAAGAAAAAGTGATCAAGGGTATCCACATAGGGTCAAAAGAGATCAAACTTTCACTCTTTGCAGATGATATGATAGTATATCTGGAAAACACCAGGGATTCTATTACAAAACTCTTAGAAGTGATCAAGGAATGTAGCAGTGTCTCAGGTTACAAAATCAACATTCATAAATCTGTAGCTTTTATATATACCAACAATAGTCATGCTGAAAAAACAGTCAAGGGCTGTATTCCGTTGACAGTAGTGCTAAAGAAGCTGAAATATTTAGGAGTTTACCTAACAAAGGACGTGAAAGATCTCTTATAAAGAGAACTGTGAAACTCTAAGAAAAGAAACAGCTGAAGATGTTAACAAATGGGAAAAACATACCATGCTCATAGCTGGGAAGAATCAACATTGTTGAAATGTCCATACTATCCAAAGCAATATACAATTTTAATGCAATCTCTATTAAAGCTCCACCATCATACTTTAAAGCTCTTGAAAAAATAATACTTCATTTTATATGGAATCATAAAAAAACCTTGACTAGTCAACACATTACTCAGAAATAAAAACAAAGCAG
>NW_003852470.1:9051103-9057063 GCF_000181295.1 Otolemur garnettii | reverse complement strand
CTGGGAGAATATTTTATGAGGAGGACACCCCGGGCAATTGAAGCAACACCAAAAATACACTTCTCGGACCTGATCAAACTGAAAAACTTCTGTACAGCCAAGAACACAGTAAGTAAAGCAAGCAGACAGCCCTCAGAATGGGAGAAGATATTTGCAGGTTATGTCTCTAACAGAGGTTTAATAACCAGAATCCATAGAGAACTCAAACATATTAGCAAGAAAAGAACGAGTGATCCCATCTCAGTGTGGGCAAGGGACTTGAAGAGAAACTTCTCTGAAGAAGACAGGTGCATGGCCTACAGACATATGAAAAAATGCTCATAATCTTTAATTAGCAGAGAAATACAAATCAAAACCAATTTGAGATATCATCTGACTCCAATAAGATTAGCCCACATCACAAAATCCCCAAACCATAAATGTTGGCATTGATGTGGAGAAAAGGGAACCCTTCTACACTGCTGGTGGGAATGCAAACTAGTATGTTCCTTTTGGAAAGATGTTTGGAGATCACTTAGGGATCTAAAAATAGACCTTCCATTCAATCCTATAATTCCTCTACTAGGTATATATCCAGAAGACCAAAAATTACATTATAACAAAGATATTTATACCAGAATGTTTATTGCAGCCTAATCCATAATTGCTAAATCTCAAAAGAAGCCGAAGTGCCCATCAACCCACAAATGGATTAATAAATGGTGGTATACATACACCATGGAATATTATGCAGCCTTAAAGAAAGATGGAGACTTTACCTCTTACATGTTTACATGGATGGAGCTGGAACATATTCTTCTTGGCAAAGTATCTCAAGAATAGAAGAAAAGTATCCAATGTACTCAATCCTACTATGAAACCAATTTATAGCTTTCATATGAAAACTTTAACCCAATTATAGCTCAAGAAGAAGGGGAGAGAGAGGGCAGGGGAGGTGGGAGGATGGGTGGAGGGAGGGTAATTGGTGGTAGCACACCCACGGTGCATCTTAGAAAGATACATGTGAAATTTGCTAAATGTAGAACACAAAATGTCTTAGCACAATAACTAAGAAAATGCTGCGAAGGCTATGTTAACCAGTTTGATGGAAGTATTTCAAATTGTATATAAAGCCAGCACATTGTACCCCATGATTGCATTAATGTACACAGCTATGATTTAATAATTAAAAAAAAAAATCACTGGCTTAGAGCGCAGCTGGTTTCAGTTCCTCCAATTTCTGTATCTTATTCATGGAGCAAATGCTGTGTTGTGGGCAGAGCACTGTGCTGGGCACTGGGGCAGGGCAATAAGAGAGATGCAATGATCCACCTCCCCAGGAGAGCCAGACGTTGGTATGAGTAACCATGTAACTACAAACTTTCACACCTTGTCATGGGGCAGGGACACAAGAGCCTGGCTTGGCAGGTGGTGGGGGTGTCCAGGCAGGCCTCCATACAGAGTGGTGTGTGACCTGAAGCTGGTTTGGAGAAGGGCGCACAGAATGTAGGATGACCCTGAGAGAGGAAGGATCCTGGCACAGCTTAGGGACTAAGCAGAAGACAGCAGTTCCCTCTAACCTTCAACCTGATCCTTGTGGAAGCTTCTGCCTCTTTTTCTCTGGTCAAGGTTTCAAGATGAACATGCCTTTTCTCAAACTCCCTGAAACTGACTATTTGTGCCTTTCAGAATGACCTTAACACCTTTGGGATATCTGTGCCTTCCCTAGGCCCTTTCTGCTTAGGAAAAGCACCAGCCAGGGAGGAAACAATGGCCAGTCCCTGCTCTGAATCCTGCACACCTTTCTGTCTCTGCCGTATGGCAGTGTCACAGCCCTGGGGCCTCTGGAAATCTCCCCAGTGACCTCTTAGCTCCCTTTCATCAGGAGGTTTTCAATTAAAGGGTAATTGAGCTGGCAGTGGGAAAACAAACTGCCAATGGTTAATGTAAGGACACCCCTTTCACCTATGGAGGGCAAGGGCTTGGCATCCAGAGCTTCTCACACAGCTTTCCTCCCTTAGGTATATAAAATATATACAACATATGCTAATTATTTAATTACATAGTTATTCCTGAGTTGTGAAAATTCCTTTCTGGATAATTACAGTGTCAAATGCTTTAATTAATGGCTTTAGAGATCCATTTTCTGAAATGGGATCCTCCCTGTGCTGTCATGAGCAAGGGTCCCATTTTGGGGCAGGAGAGTGTGGCTTTTTCCGTGGCTACAGAGCATTGGTGGCAATTTCTAATCAGTTGTCATGGACCACAGAGAGGGGAGGAGATACCATATACCACCTGCTCTGAGGCCAGAGACAACCTCTGTGTCATAGTGGCATCTTCCTAGCAAGAGCAGAGAGAAATCCCACCTAGCCTGGGTGTTGCCTGTTTCCACCTCTAAGAGGGATTCAGCTCTGAGCACATCGCATGAGTAGGGAGTGAAGCCCAAACATCCATCCAACGGGGTCTCTGCTTCTGAGGAGCGCTCGCCATGCACTCATTGCACAAAGTTACTTTTTGAGCACCTACTGAATTTTGATAATGATGGGGCTACAAGGGTACTACAGCTAACAGAGCTCTGCAGAACATAACATTCCCAGCACCCACTTCAGAGGGCTGAGCTGAGGAGCAGGGAGGCTATACTAGGTCTTCTCCATCTTAAGAAGGCAGGGAATGGGGTCGAGGGACCTGATCACTAACCTCGGAGCAGCGAGGCCAGGAGGGTTCCTGCCCCAGGGAGCTCTGAGGTGGTAGGAGACACAGTGAGAGAGCAGGACACGAGGCCTAAGTGTGACAGGAGCTGGCACAGGGTCTGTGTGCATGGCCATTTTTCTGCCCTGAGCACCACTGAGACCTGGGAGAGTGATTCCTGGCCTGGAGTTTTCAGATATTTGGAAAACCAGGGAGGTCAAATGGGACTAGGGGAGAAGGAAGAGGATAGGGATAATTTCAGCATTTCTAACCCCCTAGTGTCCACATTTCCTGGTGCTAAGAGACCACACCAAATGTTGGGGGCTGAAATGGTAGTGGTTCAGGGCAATGAGATAGGTGATCCCGTCCAGACCAGAAGCACAGGGGGGCTGGCTATACTCCAGGGTTTTGAAAGTGTAGCTGCTGTGGCCTTACTCGTCAACTTGCAGTACAGATCATTAACTTTTCAAATTGAAATGGGGCTGAACATGGACTGGACACAATCGCACATCCAGTGTCTCTCTTGGGCGTTCTCTACTCTTCCTTGGATTGACTGGGGAAGGGTCCAAAGAGGCCAGGCCTGCTATAGGCAGAGAACTGGGGAAGCTGGTCCATCCATCAGGAATTGTGGGGAAGGGGTCAGTTTGAGGCTGTGGGTGTTTTCACCTGTGCTATACCTGTGTGACTATTTCAGCCGAGGCTCACGCTGTCTGGTGCCCTCATCTATGGTCAGGAGAAGCGGTCACTGGCCTGGCCTCTAGCACAGGATACGGTGACTCACCACCCCCAAGCATTTAGGTTTCCTTGAGCTCGGTTCCCACAGGTTTACCCATGCTGTCTCTTTTAGCAGAGACATTTCCTTGCTCCTCTGACCCTACCCCTTGGTCTGGATAATTCTCAGAATTCTCCAAGTCTTGGCCTAAACCTCACTTCTTCCCAACCACCGGTGCCCCCACCTCTATGGGAGTCAGTTATCATGGGAGAGGGTGACACAGCTCCTTGTGAAACATGCCTTTCCTCGGTGCACCTGCTCTGCCTGGCAGGGTTGGAATGTCTATGTAACCCTAGCAGCCACCCCAATGCCTGGTTCATAGTGATAATTTGGGGAGCTTTTCAATCTCTTTGGGAAATAAATGGCCTACCAAGCTGTGTGGCTCTGAGGCCATTTTCTTCTCAGAATAATGACATATTAAGCACAAGTAGGATGGATTCCTTTCATTCACGTAAACGGTGGTCCAGAATTTTCCCTTTGAATATCTTCATCTTTCCTTTATGAGCTTGGTAGTTCCATTGACCATTACACCAAAGCAACCAGTGGCTGGGCTGAAAACTCTCCATCACCACAGACTGGCACTCTATTTGATGAACCTGATTATTCACTTTTAAACTAGCCATTTTGGCATGGTGTGGACAAAACTCCAGGACAGGCAATAATTGAGTATTGACCCATTGTCACTGAATAGCTAATTTGATCGTAAATCCTCCTGCCCCATGACAGAAATGCTCACCAGCAGAAAGGTCTGGGGAGGGACTTATTTGCCTGGACTAGTGGCCACTGGCCCAAGTGGACTATTTAACTTAGCCACAGGCTGGCCTTCTCTTTTACATTAGGATGTGTTACATATGGAGCAAAGTAACAGATGTCTTGGATGTTTTAATCCCATACATAGCCAACTTCGTACAGATTCAAGACTCCTGCAGGCTGGTTTGAATAAAGGCTGCCGACGTGGTGAGACAGGGCTTTGTGCTAAGTGTTTCCTTCATTCCTTCGGGAGGAGGAGGGTGTCTGTGGTGGGGGGTGTCTGTGAAGGGTCTTGATCATGTCTTCAATAGTCTTTTGCTCCCTGCTGCTTTTGTTGCAACCAAGAGACCCCTCCTTCACCCCAGGCAGTCCTCATGTGGCTGTGAGCTCAGCATGCTGTCCCTTCCTGGCCACAGTGAGAAGCGACCCAGCTGTCCAGGCGCCAAAGTTTGCCCCCCAATGTAGTGAGGGATCCTAGCAGTGGACATGTGGCTCAAGCTGGATACCCCAGGGTCCTGCTCCAGGGCTGATAGAAGAGTGGTAGGAGAAAGACACTGACCCTCTCTCTCTCTGTCTGATGGGTGGCTGGGCTGGGGCTGCCGGCAGCCATGTCCCTGACCAGTGGGAAAGGCCTGTCAGTGGCTGGAGAGATTGAGGGACCAGGGAGCCACAGGGAATGTAAAGTGTGTTGGCTGGCTGAATGGATGGGGAAAGGTACAAGGGAGAACAGGGAAAGAATGACAAAGAAAAGCTGAGAAAGACAATCCATCCCCCACTTTTGCTCTCCTGCCCACAACAGGGTTGCGGATCCAATCTGTGAGGAGCTGGCTCCTCTGCTCACCTTTGGGTTTTGGGCTTTGAGTTTGGGCTAACCCAGTGTTCTTTATACCCTCGTAATTTCTCTTTATTTACAAGGTAGTTGGAGGAAAGTTGAGATCACTTAAGAACACAGCTATGATTTAATTAAAAAAACAAACAGAAGTACCATTTGTTGAGTAACTTCACAGGATGCCTTCAGAGGCGCTGCGTGATTTCAGAGTCTCGGTGTTGGAAAGGACTAGAGCTATCGTCCAGGCAGCATTTCTCAAAACGCGGACGGTTAGAGGCTTTGTGGGATTTAAGTGCTATTTCTTGAAAAATATTTGGTGCTTTTGAAAGCGGAAAAGACAGATTAAATATAGTTGTTTAATAGGTTTCTTTGCTGCAGGACTTCTCAGAGCCTTTACAATGCTAAGGTGTATTGGTGTCAAGAGGGGAATAAATGCAGCATTTCCCAGAACATTTAATCATGAACGTTCACTAATGTTGCACAATAGTGATACAGTTCAAGCCACTACACCAGTGACTGAGACTCAGAGCCACCGAGGTAGCCTGTCACTGCCTAACCTAGCTGCTGCCTCCCACCTTCTCTCTGCACAGGTGCTGCAGAGCTGGACATCCCAGCTCAAGGCGGGGTCTTGCTGCCAAGGTCCTCGCGTCTTAGGAAAGGTGGTGTGAGTCTCTCAAAATGACAGTAGGATCTTGTCTGGGACACCCAAACAGCCAGGTGTAAAAGGGATTGCACCAGGGTACTCTTATCTAATTCTAATAAACATCATCATGGTCCCCAGGACAGCAGGGCCTAGGTGATGTATGGTCACTATTATAGCACCCAGTTGACCAAATGCCTGCAAGTGTGATGGGCGTTCATCTGGAAGAGCATTATCACAGGCATTGGAAATGACTCCTAATTTTATTTATTTATTTTTTTGAATCTCACTATGTTGCCCTC
>NW_003852470.1:9023118-9050970 GCF_000181295.1 Otolemur garnettii | reverse complement strand
TTTTTTTGCATTTGTCATTGTTGTTTTAGCTGGCTCAGGCTGGGTTCAAACCCGCCAGCCTCAGTGTATATGGCTGTTGCCCTATCCACTGAGTTATAGGTGCCACCCCCTAATTTTAGAAACACTAAATAATTCATATTGGCAATTGAGGAAAAAATTCAAGGTCAGCCTGTGTTAATTCAACTGGAGTGAATTTTGACTTCTTATTCCTACGGCGTGGTATTGTGGGACAAGATATGGCAAAGTGGTGGAAAGGCTTGGTGTTTTTGCTCTCCTGTACAGGAAAAATAGCAGATACCACCATATCATGGTACATTACTATTCAAACTGGGAACACTCCACAGTGCACGGCACGATGGTTTTTCTCTTTTGTTTTCTCTAGCTTTTGGGTCAGTATTCCTCAATTTAATGCTCACATGTATGCATGTGGAGGGGTGCTCATAACAGCTGTTATTTGAGTTTTTCTTTAAGATTTCTAGCTATGGAGGCCAGAAAGGTCCTTAGAGTTGAGAGGGTCCCAGCATGGTGGCCCCAGAGCCATTCTCTTACTGTCCTGAGAGTGGGCCTGAGTCAGCTGACCTGAAGGCTATTATAAAAGGGAAGCCATCAGGTGTGCCTGGAGACTTGAAGCCTTACATGTGTTGAACATGAATAACTTACAGTTATCATCACAGAAACACGATGACAGCAAGTATAGCAACACGCCCCGGGCTGGGGGTGCGCTGAGGCTGCAGCGTACACCTTGTCTGGTGAGGCCTTGGCCGTGGGGCAGGGAGAGTTCCTTCCAGCGTCAGCTCTGCTGCTTCCTACCATTATGCTTAGTGGCAAAACAGCGAGCCTCAGTTTCTCTTTCCGCAAATGGGGATAGTAAGATCTTTGTGAGGTTATTGTCAAATTTAAATCCATGTCTATGAGATGGCTTAAACCAAGTGTGCTGCCCAGCACCTGACACGCAGCAGGTGCCCTCAGCAGAGACCCAAGTAGGGGCTGGTTCTCAGTGTCACACAATGCTGTATGCGGAGGGTCAGAGGTCAGCCTTTGAATGTGCCTGGACCCAGGGCTTGGGTTAGCATGGGGCCAGGGCCTGCCCTGAGGGTAACCTGCCTGCTGCACGAGTGGGTCCAGGTTGGTGGGTTTTGTTCATTCCATTTCAACCTGAGCCTGTGCTGAGCTCCAGGCACCTGGGTTGAACACTGAGGACTTAAAGATTAATTGGACATGTCTTCTCTGTAGATGGGTCCAGGAAAGACCCTTCTCCTCTCCGCCCCTAATCTTTCTTTTGCCCCTTCTTGGAAACCTCTTAGGAGACGTGCCTGGGATCCCCCCCCCATCTTCCTTCTGTGTGGAGAACATCTTGTGTTCATGAAATCCCAACTCCATGCGCACATTAAAGCCTGAAGGCTGAGAAGAACTCTCTTCCAAAACAAGGCCAACTAAACAGAACCAAAGAAGCAGGTTGGCAATTATCTGAACAATCAAAACAAAAGTGGATTTTTTTTTTCCTTTTTCATTTTGTTTTTTATTTTTAAGTCCTAAGTAGTCCATGTCACTGGGTCTGTTCTTGCTGCTCTCAGACAGAGGACCACCTAGACCCCATCTGAGTACCCCTTTGTTAACCAAGGCCCCAGATCCAGTGCCTTATTAGGGCAATAAACAGAGAGACGGTGTATCATAGAGGCTGTTGTCCCTCTGCCAGCATTAACTAAGTCTAGTAGCTGCTTGATGGGATAAAGCAATTACGATGCATTTTTCACTCAATCAACCGAATCAATTAATTGCTTTACTCACATAGGAACAACAAAAAACAAACCCCAAAGCCTTTTTGTTAAACAGTAAGCATGCTAGATAGGCTGCTTTTAAATCCAACATTTACATGAAATTATCTTCTTATATAATTAACAGCTACCGGTTAATAAACATGCCTGGGATAAAAGAGTAGCCCTATAAATGAACAAAATCAAACAGCACCATTTAGCATAGTAGAGGTAATAGGAGCGGGCAGTCTGCATGGGAGCCAGATGTTTCCAGAAGAGCTGTTCTCGGAGTCCACGTGGACAGTTGAAAATTGGGAGGGGGAGGGAGAGAGAGAGAGAAGGGAAGACATCATGAAGACGCTGGTCATTAAAAAATCTCTTGGGGAAAAAAAAAAAAAAGAAAAAAAATCTCTTCGGAGAAAATTGTGCTGTACTTCTTAAGAGATTGGGGGAGGCGTATCCCCCCTAGGAAAGTTCCCCCATAGAGGGGGGAAACTGTTTCCCACATAAAGGGAACCTGGAGCCTGGTGCAGCCCGCAGAGGCTCTTCTGAGCAGTTTCTTATGTGTGGGGGTCCGAGCACGCCCCAAGAATAGCTGCAGCATTTGAAATGAAAAGCCCTCATTCTACCTTGGGAGATTTTTTCTGCAAATAAGCACAGGAAAAGTCAGGCCACTGGAGCTGGGGTGAGATTTTCCCCAAGGGATTTCACAAAGTGGGAGGCAAACCATTCCACCTCTAGAATGCAGTATTTATACCTTCATCAGCAGAGGTTTGTGACCTTTTTTTTCAGTTATGTGGGGGAAAAGGATATATTTAAGAAAAAAAATTTTTTTAAAGAAAATCTCTGTCCTAATAAAGAGGGAAACTTTCAAATGCCAAAATGAAATTCAAGATGGGGGGACACCCCATCTGAGTATTTGGCAAGAGTGATTTCTCTGCTGCCAATAGAACCTGGAAGAATATTCTATATACTTGGTGGGGAAATGGTTTTGTGTCAGGTTAGCATGATTTGTGTGATGTTCTGTGCAGTTATACGCTGGTCCGTCATCTTAGCCTAATAATTCAGGGGCTGTATTCGTACAGGCGGGGACCCCTTGAGACTCAGAGGGGTAAAAGCATCTCATCATGGAGTCTATGGTTAAAAGGGGCCTGGCCAGCCCTGCATGTATACTGACCAAGCTGCCCTGAAAGTGTTCTCGGAGTCCTCTGATCACAGACGCAGGGAAAAGGAACTGCAGACGGGATGATTGATTTCAATGCCCCAGAGTGGGACATCACAAGGACACAGCAACTTCCAAGTAACCCTTCTTCTGAAGTCTGGGGCACTCGATCCCAGATTCAGACCACATTTTACTGCAGCAGCATAGGAAGTTCACAGTGAATAAGCATCGCCTGTGAGCCTGGCTTCCCCTTCACTGAGAAAAAACCCCGCAAACCAAAAAACAAAAACAACTCACGATGGGGAGGGGAGAAGGGTCTCAAATCTAGAATCCACCATGAACACCTGAGATGCAAGTCTCTTTTCTTTCATAGTGTGATCAAACAAGATAATGGAAGGCAAAGTGCTCAGGGAACTATCCAGGGCCACTACAATGCAAGATAATTAGTGTCATCATTTTCTATTTGCAACGTAAACTCAATTTGCTTTCCTGGTACCTCCATAGGTGATGTGCCTGATACAGGTGTGAAAATTGTAGCTCTCCTGGCTGAGTCAGTCCCTTTGTTTGCCTGGAACCAGCTGGAAGCTGGGGGTGGGCTCATTCTGCTCTTTTTCAGGGTTTTATCTGAAGACGGGCAAACGTTTTCTCTTGCTTAACTCTGTCCTAGCACCCTTGGGATCCAAAGGAAGACCACACTGTATAATCTAATCTGTGGGGAAATAATAATAGTTTTCACTGAGTGCTTACCATGAGCTTGGCATAGCACTGAGCTTTTTATAGCTATGACCTCAGTGTACCTTCACAGAAATTCCGGGGGGGGGGGTGCTGCAGTTATCACCCCCATTTTATAGATAAGCATAAGAAAACTTTTAGGGGTGGTAAAGTCTGTTTCTTGATCTGGGTGCTGGGTGAATGGGTGTGCTCTGTTGGGAAAATGTTGAGCACGTGTGGATATGGGCTCTTTATGGAACACGTCTTACAGTTTGATAAAAAGTAAAAAGAAAATGAGGGCCACTAAGAAGCTGGTTGTGTGCCGGTGGCCTCAGAACCTGTGAATGTGGCCCTATTTGGAAAAAGAGTACTTAAAAGTGTGATTAAGATCTCAAACTCCTGGCCTCAAGGGAGCTTCTTGCCTCGTCTCCCAAAATGCTGGGATTGCAGGAGGGGGCCCCCACTCCCAGCCAACTAAGATATTAAGATGAGATCATTCTGGATCATCAAGGTTATCAAGGTGCGACCTATGTCAAATGATATTTGTCCTTAGAAGAGACCACAGGAGGAAGAGAGGCTGTGTGAAGCAGGCAGAGAGAGGAGCCACCAGAGGCTGGAAGGGCAGGAAGGATTTTCCCTTAGAAACTCCAAATGGAACCTAGATGTGCCAACACCTGGATTTGAAATCTTTGGCCTCCAGACCTATGAGAGAATAAATTTCTCTTGTAAGCCATGGAGTCAATGGCCATTTGTTATGGCAGCCCCAAGAAACTTAAGTCGATGGCCATTGTTATGGCAGCCAGGTAAACTTGGTCCTCCGTGGAGGTAAGGGCGTAGGAGATGATTCTAGGCAGATAGAAACATGCATCATGCCAGAGTTCAGAAGCTCATTCCAATTTTCTTGTGGAGAACGGGTACCAGGAAAGGAGACAGGAGGCAGAGAGACCACCTTTGTCCTTTCTGTTTTAAAAACACAACTCCAGAACTCAGCAGTTCTCAACCTGTGGGTCGCGACCCCTTTAGGGGTTGAATGACCCTTTCACAGGGGTTGCCTGAGACCATCCTGCATATCAGATATTTACATTGCAATTCATAACAGTAGCAAAATTATGGTTATGAAGTAGCAAAGAAAATAATTTTATAGTTGGGGGTCACCACAACATGAGGAACTGTATTAAAGGGTTGCAGCATTAGGAAAGTTGAGAACCACCTCCATAACTCAATTACTTCTTAAAATTCCAATTTGGTTTTCATCTGACCAAAATTCTCCTAGGACGGTGGAAGCTGAGAAAGCAGCCAGCCTGCTCTTTTGGGCATACAGTGGAGTGAGGGGTTGGCCAATGATACCTTATTCTTGCGTTCTGAACTTGAACTTTATTGAGGTATAATCTACATGAATAAGAGCACAGATCTTACATGTCCACTTGGGAAGGTTTTGATGAACTATGCAGCAGACACTGTGTATCGGTACACAGGCGAGCATTTCCAGCATCTAAGGTCCTACCTCAGTCAATCACGAGTCTGGCATCTACTAGGATACATTAATTGTGCCTATTCCTGAACAAGCTCCCTGTAAATGAAATCACACATTTTGTACTCGTTTGTGTCTGACTTCTTTAATTCGGCACAGTGGTTTTAGATTTATTCCTGTTGTTGCCTAGCACTTTGTACATCTTCGTTGCTGAGAAGTAGTCCATTGCATGGATATACCACCATTTATCAGTTCTCTTACAATACACATTTTGATTGCTTCCCATGTTTGCTACCATGAATAAAGCAGCTACCATCTTTCTTCTTGTGAAAGATGGATTTCCTTCATTGCTGTTGGGTAAACACTTAGGAGGATAAGTGTATGATTCACTGTATTAAATACAACCAAAGGTTTTCCAGAGTGATTGTATCTTATTACAATCCCACCAGTAGTATGTGACGGTTCTAGTTGCTTCACATCTTTGTCAACACTTGGTATTATCAGTCTATAATTTTGGTGATTCTGGTGATTAAAAAGTTGTATCTCATTGTGGTCTTCATCAGAATGTTGCTCACTGACAACTAATGACATTGAACATCTTTTCATGTACTTGTTTGGCCATTTGTTTGTCTTCCTTTATAAGGTGCCCATTCAAGTCTTTTGCCCATTTTATTTATGGGGTGGTTTGTCTTATTACTGAGTTATAAGAGTTCTTTTTGTATTCTGGATGTAAACCTTTGTCAGATATGTGCTTTCAAATATTTTCTCTCAATTTGTGACTTGCCTTTTCATTTTTAAATTAATTTCTTTTGAAGAGCATAAGGTTTTAATTTTAGTGAAGTTTAATTTCTAATTTTATTCTTTCAGGGTTAAATAATTTTTTTTGTATCCTAAGATATACTTGCCTAATTCAAGAGCACAAAGATTTCCCTCCTTCTCTTCCTTCTGCAATTATTTTAGTCTAGTTTCTACATTTAGGTCTGTGTTCTGTTTTGAATTTATTTTGAGTATGGTGTGAGGTAGGGGTCTAGGTTCATCAATAATTTTTAAACAAGTTGAAAGGCACAGGTATACTGGTAAAGAGGGCAAGTGAGAACGATGTTGATTTCTAGCCACTGACTTTTATTTTGAGAATTTTCTGGGTGGCAGTCACTGTGTTTGGCCCTAGGGTTCCTTAACTGTAGTGAAATAGTCATGTCTTCTGCTCCCATTTTCTAGGGAATGGGTGGACAGACATGGAAGAATTATACAAATAAATACATAGTTACTACCATGATAGGAACTAAGAAATAGAGGCCCTAGAGTCACAGATAAATAGGAGAAGATTTTCAGTGAAGGCATCATGGTTGAGTCAAGATCTGAAGAAGAAATAGGACATAAGTAGGCAAATGGGGGGAGATGGAGGGCAGGAGCTTTAGGTAGAGTTGGGTGGATTGAAGAGCAGAGTATGTTTACATGTCTGGCCAGATGCTGTACATCTTTGGTGTCGGAGGCAGTGCTGAGAGTTTTGTTTTTATTCTAGGAATAGTGGGAGGATGCTGAAGTGTTTGGGTGTGTGTGTATGTGTACATGCATGTGTGCCTGTATGTGTATATGCCTGTATGTGTGTGTGTATTCGTTTTGCAAAGGACTATCACCTTCTGCTGTGTGGGGAGGACAGACATAAGGGAAGAACACACAGCTCTGCTTAGTCACAAACACAAACTTTGGGCTTCACTGTGGGTGAACCTGTCTTGGGACACGAACCACAGTAGATATGATTGCCATGACCATGCCAAGGTAAGAACTCAGATTCCACAGGGAGGAGAGGAGAGGAGGCACTTGGCAGGGGGCATTTCATAGTTTGCAAAGACTTTTCATGTCCTGATCTCATATCACTATAACAATTTGACCAGGAGGAATTATTATTTACATTTCCCATGGTTTCCTACCTTACAGGGGAGGAATCTGAGGGTCGGTGATGGTAGAGGCTTTGTGATTACTCAGCCAGGCAATAGTGATGCCAAGATTCAGGCCCTAATTTTCCTGCTCCAAAGCCTCTCCCTTTCTCTAAGATAACCCATAATCAGCAATCACGTCCCAAGCTACAAGTGCTTTTCTAGGCTCTAAATTTTTCATGGGCTCTTGCTATGGAGCCACTTTCAGGTTGAGGCTGACACTGTGGATTCAGTTCTGATTGCTTAGCTCTGAGCGGCTGTTGAGACAACTAGGTCTGATGATTTAGGGCTCAATGATAGTGTTTTCTGAGGACTGAAAACTCACCCCAGCTGTCCTCAGTTATTATATACCCACCTGGGCAGACCTGGACATGAGCCTCCTCAGAGATGGGGGGACAGAGCCCTAGACTTGGAATCGGGCAGACCCAGTCCCAGTGCTGGGCTTCTGCTCAGCAGCCATGACCCTTGGGCCTCAGTTTCTTTATCTGTAAAACACAGATTATAGCAGTGCCTACATCACCAGGTAGTTGTGAGAAGAAAATGGGATAATAATTTTATGTGGAAATATTATCCTAGTGCCTGGCTCATAGTAGGAGCTTAACAAATGTGAGTTGTTGTGGTATTATTCTTATGACTGGGGGAAAAAGTTAGTGGTCTGGTCGCGCTGCTATTATCATCACCATTACCAGGGGGAAAAGGACACGTTGATTTATCCTTGAAAAGTTCCCTTTTTGAGCTGGCCAAATGCCTGAGTTGGAACGACATGGCACTCTGAGGGTGCTTACAGCTTCAGACCGTAAGACTGATTTGTGGTAATAATCCTTTATGCCCGTGTAGCATTTTTCCCTTTGCAAAGCACTATCACATCCTTTATTCTATTTTGTCCCCAAACAACCCTCCAAGGTTGGCCAGGCAGGCGTGATTATCCCTGTTTTCTAGAAGGGGACTTGTAAAACAAACATGATTTGCCCAAGATCACAAGGAAAGCTGGTGATAAAGGGCAGGATGAGGACTCGGCCAGGTCTTCTAACTGGTCTGTAGCAAAGCATGGGAAAGAGGCACTCAGTGTGCGTGCAACGTTCTTTGAGGGATGGTTTTGACAGCCACCATTTATTGGGCACTTGCTGCATACTCGGCTGGGAGGTAGGTTAGGTGGATTGTGTGTGTCTGAGATTAAATATCTCCTCAATAATCCCGTGAAGCTGATATTCCCTCATTTGACTTATGGATATCAAATCCCTGAGGTTGGGTTACTGACCACAATCTTCCAACCAGTGGGTTTGATTTTCCCGTTTGAGTCGACTCAATGTCAAAACTGGCTCTTCCTTCACCCTCTTGTTCTGTCCCCATGAAGAGAAAAGAATGATAAAAATATGAGCCACAGGAACTGCCAGAATGGACCTGGGTTTAAGGCATTTCCTATTTTTAACTGGGCTAAATGAAACCTTTATCTTCATGACCGTTGCTATCATGGCTGGGTTGATGTCTGGGTATCTGTTTAGGAGCTAACAGGTTTAGTTTTATTGTTTTGTCAAAATACTGCAGAAATCAATATATCTCCATAATTCAGTGTTATACCAAGAGGCATTTTTGTGCCATATATAGCAAAAATTGTATTATACTTTTGAGATCCTAGGTAATGATGACAAAGTGTTCTGTGTTCAATTCCAGCATTAACGTCTGGTTTGAACAAAGCTTGAAATATGATCTCAGAGCTAAGAGGCTTTAATATTAAGATCTTTAACTGTAATTTATGTGACAGAAGATAGGGTTTAGCATAATAAAATGTAATGGGCTCCTCAAATGAAGAGGACGAGAGACAATTGAAAACAAGGTAAAAATGGTAAATTATAAATAACGGTAAATCTACCTTTATGTTGTTACTTCATTTATTTTTGATTTGTTAGATAGGCTCTATAATTTCTCATTTTCCCATGTTTCAGAACAGGACATTTCTCAAATGGTGCCTATTTGAAACGAGAGCCCAGAATCACCGTCAGCCTCAGCTCACTGTGTGCGGGGCATGAGCGTTGCACCGCAGCTCTTGTTTTCCCCGAATGCTAAGGTTTGATCTGTGCGAGTCTATTGATCTATTTTCCTGTTCTCTCCCCCTTTGTCTCTTTTTCTTCTTGGTATTTATTGGGTTTGCTTATGTTTTTCTAGTCAGCCTCTACATTTAAATGTCATGATGAAATTTGTGTACAAGTTGTAAGGATTTTAGACCCAACTCTGAAAGACTGAATTCACAAAAAGAAAGAAGAAGATGCCAACTTGTTAGCCACGAGGCTGATGGAGCCCTGGGTCCTGCGTGTTCAGTTTAGCTTGGAGCTTCCCAGCTGCCAAAGGCCTGATGGGTAGGGCACTTTTAGTACCTCCCGGAAAAAAAGGTGGCAGTTTTTTGGGAAGGAGAGAGAAAGAGAATTTCCTGGAATTTACTGATAACTTGGGAGACCTTGAGTAACAAACTTTTATTTTTTAGTTTCACTTGCATTCTCAAAATTTGTTTGATTTCAAGACTTGGAAATAAACAGGCAGAGAGGTGGTGTGGGAAGCTAAGAAAGGTCTTAGAATAAAATTGGCCTCTAATGCTATGTTTTTTGGTTTTTGTTTTTGGAAGAGCCTTGATTCATTCTGGCTGGTTTGGCAGTGACGAACCCAGGCCCCCTGCTGCCAGCACCATGCTAGGAAGACTCCATTCTGTACAAGTCTGGCCCCCACGTAGGAAGAATAGAAAAGGAAGAGAGCAAAAATTCACTTCTTACCCGTCAACATTGGCAAGGGCATTTGTACTTTTTCTGTACCCATTTTGGAAGAGTTCACTTTGGCTTCAGAGTGATACAAGAGGAATTAATTAAGCTGGGTCTTCTCTCTCCTTCCTGCAGTTGGGTCCTGGCAACAGTGGTGGGCAGATAAAATGTGGATGGTTTTCTGTCCTGGGCAGTTGCCCAGATTCCTGTAATGTCACCAAATGCATTTTGCTGCCTGCTCTTGTTGCATGTACCTGCTGGGAATAACGTCTCTGACCCTGCCTGAAGATGGCTCCCTCACTCCCGTGGATTGGATAGGATCCGATCATCTCTGTTAGGTCCTCTCCAGGCAGTGCTTCTTAAAACACAAACATCCTGGGAAGGGTGGCCAGGCTGCCACTGGACACACTCCCCCCAGTCTGCCACCAGGACACTCCCCCAGTCTGCCTCCAGACATACTCTCCCAGTCGGACACCAGAGTCTCTCCTGGTGTGAGCCACTCTCCTAGGGCCAATTTCTCCCAGAGCTAGAGAGACACCAGATTTAGGAGGGTATTTCAGGTGTTCCAAGTAGGAAAGGAATTTAATGCGGGAGATTCAAGCTTTGCACAGTCATGGAAAGGGCCGGGGCGGCTGCTGAGCAGGAGATTCACTGTGTCTCCCTCAGAAGCTGCCAGTCATGGGTCTCTGCAGCCTGACCTGCCTGCAGCTCCAAGGTAGGTGGTTTTCCTTCTGGTCTGTCCATCTGTCTGCCGACAGGTGCTGCTGGAGAGTAATGCAAACGTCTCCCTTCTTTCTGCCTTCCAAATCTTGCTCAGCAAGCTCACTGGGCAACATTCATCCAGAGACACATGGGGAGAAGGGATCTGGGAAGTGTGACCCCTGTTGGGCAGAGGGAAGCACAGGTGGTGAGGCAGGGATGCTCAGGGGCCACCAAGAGTCAAGGCATTCCCTTATCTCTGTGCAGGGACAGTGGACTTCCTCTCTTCCCTCACTGCCACCAGCCCAGGAAGGCCTGATTCTGAAGTGCACAGAAGGGGAGTATGCCCACGGTCAAGTTCCCGCTCACCAGCTCTCGCCTTCCTCAGTTGTCTGGGTCTGATTTTCTTTTCTTCCTCCAAGTCCTGCAAGGCTCTGCTCTCAGCTTCTGTGTCATGCTTTAGGGACATCTGACCCCTGAGACTGGGCAGCCCCATTGTTTGCTCTTTTGGGACCCCTCTTCCCCCTCTCGGCATGTATCACATATGTAATTAAATGCTCATCTGTGTAATTACTTGTTCGCCGTTCTGGGTCCCTGCCAGGCCAAATTCCATGAGGTCAGGAGCTGTGTCTCTCTTATTCCCATCTCTATTTCCAGGAATCCCCATGGTGTGCCCTCAACAAATATGTGTTGTTTGAACGGAGGGGTGAAGTCATAGTCTCCATTGTTTTCAAAGCAAGATCACTACTTGGGCTTTGTAGAACACTAGGTGCAAAATTCATAACAAAGATTCATCATTCCTCCCTAATTGTCAAGGATTCTACCGTGTACAAATCACTTTCTCTACATTCCTTCATGCACGCATGCGCTCATCTGGGAAGTATTTCTGGAATGCCCACCATGCACATGACACAGAGTTCAACTGTTTTACCTGTAATTTTGTAGACAAGCCTGAGGCCCACATGCTAGAGGGAGGCCCATTTCAAGTGGCTGAGAATCACCCTCTATTCATTGTTCCTCCTGGCGAGGGTCCTAGCACTGGGTCTTTGGGTGCCTCAAGGAATGTGTAAACATAAACAAAACAGGTGATTGCAGTATTATGAGTTGCTCTCATTATAAATGAGTATTAGCAGTATATAGTTACCAGTAAAAACGCACGATTAAACCAGGCAAATTCTAAAGGTTGAATATAAATGTCTTAACACAACACTTATGAGAAAGACATGATGGCTATGTTAGCCAGTTGGATGAGAGTTTTCCAAACTGCATATGGAAGCAACACACTGTATCCTATGATAGAATTAATGTACACAATTATGATCTAATAAAAAATAAATTAAAAAAATAAATAAATAAACCAGGCACATTTATGGTTTTTAGCAGATTTCACTCTCCTGGTGCAGATGCAGCGTGTTCAGAACTGACTTTCATGCTGTAGAGGACACCGGCCTTCTGAAATCCCTTATTAGCAGGAACCCAATGTGGATTAAATGAAATTCTGTAGCCCAAGGAAATGTATCTGTGGCTCAATAGTTCAGGCACATGAGAAGGGTTACACAAGAGAATGTGACTTATGAAAAAGTTTTCTGACTTTGCTATAGTTTTCCTTGAATCCATAAATGCCCTAACATTTAGGCAATGGCCTAAATATTTAGTAGATGGAGTGGAGGGCCACAGCCCATACTGGACCTGTAGAGATAAAAGCAGAGGGGGCAGAGGTGGCCTGTCGGCCAGAGCTGCAGGAAGGCTCTCCCTGGGCCCTTCCTCCCACCCTTCTCTCTCCACCCTTTTCATGAGGCTGGTGTAAGTCCCAGGCCTCGGCCAATCCCACCTCTGTTGGACAGGAAGTGAGGAAATACTGCCTGATGCTGCCTCTCCGAGGGGACAGCCCCAAAGGATCTTGCCATGAGCTCATTGTCTTTTTAATTCCAGGGTCCCCCAGCTGTAGGTCCCCCTGACAAACTTTGTGTGACTTTGTTACAAAGCTAAGAGGACAATTGCACAATTTCAAAAATTGTCTGCAGGCTGGTCGCAGATGACTACTGGGCATGAACAGGGAGATGTGCCCTGGGTTGTCTGCTCTGTGCTTCGCTCACTCCCGCTGCAGGCACCTCCAGGGCCAGCTCTGCCCTCACTCCTCCTGGGTCAGTGCTGGCAAGGAGGTGCCCACGAGGTGGGGCAGGTCAGGGTTCTCAAGACTGGACCACCCGGGCCCAAGGCTCTCGGAGACTTTGCATCCTGGGCCTGGGGTGGTGCAGATGCCGTATCTGGGGCACTGGCTGCTAGAATTCAATAAAGAACGGATGCCACTCTGGCTGACTTAAGACAATGTGGGTGTTTCCATGTAACTGGCATATTGAAGCTGGCTCACTGAATTCTTCCTCTGGTTTTAAACCTCTGATTTGTTTATTCTTTTTCAGTTTTTCTTTTTTTTAAATATGTGAGTCATGGCGAGGGCTTGAATAATACTTGCTGCCAGGATTAATGGTGGCAAAGGCAGGGCGGTGCTGAGTCCTAGCTCAAACCAACTCCAGCTGTACCATGCCAAGCAGGAGCTGGGATGGCAGAGTCACGTGGGCAGAAAATGCCCATTTGAGAAGGTGGGGATGGAAATGTTTCCCTGATGGCTCTGCACTGCTCCCTAGAGAGAGGAGACTTGTGAGAGCAGCGAGGTGATTGCAAGGCTTGGGGCCGCAGCACGCTGTCTGAAGCCACAGCGCTTGCCCCTGTGCTGCTCCTTATGGTTTCAATAATGAGCCTGTGACACTGGTACCATGTGCTTTCCATGACCTGTCACACTCCCATGAGGAATATGGGAAGGGGGGCTTCTTACTTGAAGCCCTGTCCTTGTCATCTGTGCTCTGAATTCCCTCTCCTCCCTCTACTTGACTGAGACCCTGCCCCCCATGCCCAGAGTTCCCCTATACAAAACCCCTTCTTGACTCCTTCCTCCCCCACCCAACCACATTCTGCTGGGCCCTCAGGATCAGAAAACCCTCCTGATCCTGAAGGAGGGTTCCTTTACCCAGGAAACCCTCCTCAGCCCCATTGCCCCATTTATTTCTTTTGCTCAAATTCCGTCCCTCCCAGGGAGGCAGCCTGGGGGCAGTTACCACAGCCACCACCTCTGCAAGGAAACAGGCTGTGCAGTGTCCTCCCCACCTCTGTGTTCATGCCCAGTGGACACCTGGATCCTCGTCTATTTCCAAAGCACCCTTGTCCCAGGGATCAGGCCATCTCCCCATACTTTAGGTGCCTGGCCGGGACTTTTCCCCTAGAAGTTTCATCCAAATGCTTTCAGAATACTTTGCAAAGTGCAGATGACTTCTTGGGAGTGTGGGGGATTTGTCAACTAGCCAGCCATAGGTCTGAGCCCAGGGCGGCTGTGTACACTGCATGAAGATGGCCTGATGCTCCCAATGCCTGACAAGGGCTGGCAGAGCCTCTGGGGTGAGCAGCGGTGGAGTGGTCTGTGAGCACCCAGTCTGCATACCTGGGTGGCTCACTGCCGAGTGTGCAAAGCCACAGACAAGTCTCCCAGCACACTGGTGCATCCCAGCCGGTATCTCCCTCCTGCTGGAGCTCCTGCCCCAGCTGCCCACAGAACAGAAAGCTTTCCCAGGTTTGTTCCAGAGCCCCTCTCACCTCTGCCTGGGGACCTCGGCCACCCTGAGGTTCAGACAGGTCTGGGGAGGCTCTAGGACAGGCCAGTGGGTGACCACGGGAAAGGAAGGTGTTCATTTGCATGCTCAGCTCCCCACGGGGTCAACTCCAGCTATTTATTTCAGAAATTGAAGGACAGGTTCTTATATACATGTTTCCTCAAGTGGGGAAAATGCATCTGAATGGAATTGTTCCCGCTGGGGTAGAATTAAAGATACCTTCAGGTGTCACTGAGGATTTAGTGCTGAAACGGCCTTTTCACCCTTAGCTGATTTTCCTGGGATTTGCATGGGACCAAAGCGCTCAGGGGGCAAGGATGTTCAGCTCTGAGAGGCTCTTATCACCTGCTCTCGCCCTGGATCGACTCCTTTAGAGGTGAAAAATCCTCCCAGTCTGAAATTTCAAGAAGGAAGCCTTGCCATCCTCCTCCTCCTCATTATTGGCAATCTCTCTGAAGTAGAGAAAGAATTGAGCCCGTGGAACTGAGCACCTTTCACTCTGACAAGCTCCCCCTTCCTCTCACTCCCTCCAGCACTTGCCCCAGCCGCTGGTGTAACAGGTTCTAGAATTTGATTACAGCACCATCTACTGGGTACCAGACTTCCCATTTTTTTCTAGGTCTTTCCTGCACATTAAGGTTTGCTGCTTCTTTCTGTTTTTATTTCCCTTCTCTCCTGCTCTTTCTCCTGGTGAAAGTGACAATTGTTAGTTTGAAAAGGTGCCATCAATTAATTCATAAAAGTGAGGCTCTTCTAAAATGACGGAAAGCTTACATCCCTTGCCAATAAATACTCACAAAGACAATGGCATGCGATTACCGTGATGCGTTTCATATAATTATTTCCTGCGATCAATAATCTCATCAGTAGGTTCAGTGATGGGGACATCATGGTAATGAATGGCTGGGTGCAGCGGTCACAGAAGTGCTGTCCTTAGCCCTGTTGCCTCTGAGCTGCCCAAGGGCATGGCGGGAATCACGGCTCTGCCTGGCCAAGGGATTAATCATAGTTACCCCGACTCATATTCGTGTAATTTGCCTTCCTAATGCAGCCTGCCCTGAATTGATCAGCATGGATTTCTTGCTGCACAACAGGCCGCTCTTGTGGAGTAAAGGAGAGTGGGGCAGGCTCTGCATATGTGGTGGTGGTTGTGGGGGGGCAAATTGGATTAGTCATGCTCAGGAGGTAACACAATCTGAATCACACTGTGGCATCATTGGAGTATGTTTCTGGAAGTCGGGTGGAGCTTCTGAGGTTGCTGGGATGGGAAGGAGAAACGGCCCCACGTGCTTGCACGAGTACCATGGTGGCCAGGCCAAGCCACTTCAGCCAGGGCCCCTGGGGCAGTAAGGAGCAGGACGGCAGGGCAGGGGCTTTTTTCCCACTTCCTAAAGCGCCCTGACCTGCACACTGCTCAGAGACTTGTTTAGGGAGCAGCAGGGTGTGGAAGCAGAATTGCCAAATGCTGTGGAGCGTGCAGGGATGGAGGCCGCGGCTTCACGCTCACGCTCGAGGGCCTCAGATCAGACACAGACAGCCGGATCTTCCTTCTGCCACAGCAAAGTTTGCTAATTTTTGGAAGTTTCTTTCACTGTAGCTGTAGCAGTGCCCTTTGGTAGAGAAATGCCCACACTGAGGAGCGTTTCCTTCTCTCGGCCCACGTTCCACGTTTGGCTCTGGCCACTCCATTTGGCCACGGACTCACTGTTCCCCCCACACACTGGACAGTTTCTCACCTCTGAGCCTTTGCACAGGCTGGCGCCTCTGCCCAGAAGGCCCTTCTTTCCATTCCTTCCCTCCAGCTACCTCCAGCAGCTACCCTCCAGCACTGAGTGGAGACCTTCAGTGACTCCCAGCTCCTGGTCTCTCCTTTCTCCAAGTCCTGTCACCCCAGGCTTGTCCCTGGGGTGTGCCACCTTCTGTTTTTATTACTTGTCTGCTGTCTTCCCTACCGAGCCGAGAGATGGGGCACCCCCCCCCCCACACACACACACCTTTTCTCCTGGAACCTTTGTGTCCTGGTTGCCTGACCTCAGTGCTCTCATCACAGTGTGCTCATCCAGGAATTCACCTGTGCTGAGTGTGTGGAGCACCTGCTTGGTTCTGGGTGTTGGAGCCACCGTGATGAGTGAGCAAAGCCTTCTGTCCCCACACAGGATGCAATTTCATGGGGGAGGCAAACAGTAGTCAAATAACCCCACAGGTAGAGACACACAGGCGTGTGAGCACTGTAGAAAAGCTCAGCAAGTATGAGAGGACCTGACCTCATAGATCAGGAGAGCTGACATTTTGCAGAGCTGGGGCAAAGGGATGGACTGAAATGGGCAGGAGGAGTGTATCAGCAAATACAAGAACTCCTGGGAAGGGATAGGCCAGGATGGTGGTTGGCAGGTGTGGGCTGAATTGCATCTGCCTAAAAGATCCATTCAGCCCTACCTCGATACCTGGGAATGTCACTATACCATGTTTCCCTGAAAATAAGACCTACCCAAAATATAAGCCCTAGCAGGATTTCTATGCATTTGTTAAATATAAGCCCTACCCCAATAATAAGACCTAGTGATGGGTGTGGCTATGCAGCCACACCCTGCATTTCAGTGGAGCAGTAAGGAAGACTGGAATGCCTTTTATCTGCCACAGCTCCTTTCTCCCAGCCATTGGCATTTGCACGGGTGCACGTGTGGTAACCACAGTCATAAGCATCCTATTGCACACATGTGAACAGCTAGGGGAAAGGAGTTCATGCATCACTAGTGCCAGTTCCACCAACAAGGTCGGCTCCCCCTGTCAGGTCCCAGAAGAAGATGACTAACTATATTTGAATAAATGTAGATTGTTGTATTATACTTAATAAAAATAAGATATCCCCTGAAAATAAGCCCTAGTGTGTCTTCTTGAGAAAAAATACATATAAGACAGTGTCTTATTTTCGGGGAAACACGGTATTTGAAAACATGGTAAGACCTTTGTATTTGAAAGACCATGGTAAGACCACAGTATTTGAAACATGGTATTTGAAACGTGTAAGACCTTTGTGGATGTAATCAAGCTAAGAGGATGTCATGCAGAAGTAGGATGTGCCCCAAATCTAATCTGACTGGTGTCTTTGGAGGAGAATGACACGTAAAAACATAGACACACAAAGGATGGCTCCAGACCATGGTGAAGGCTCAGGCTGATATGCTGTAGCTGTAAGGCCAGGGGCTCCAGAGACTTCCAGCAGCCCCCAGTAACTGCAAGAGACAGGCAAGGATCTTCCACTAGAGCCTTCAGAGAGAGCATGGAGACATACTTAACCTGAGAATAAATGTCTATTTTTTCTTTTGAGGGAGTGCATAGTCTTACTCTGTTGCCTGGGCCAGAATGCAATGGCATCATAGCTCAGAGCAACCTTAAACTCTTGGGCTCAAGTGATCCTACTGCCTCAACCTCCTGAGTAGCTGGGACTACAGGCCCATGCCACTGTGCCCAGACAATGTTTTTTTCTATTTTTAGGAGAGATTTGGGTCTCATTCTTGTTCAGGCTGGTCTCAAACTCCTGAGCTCAAGCAATCCTCCTGCCTCAGCCTCCCAGAGTGCTAGGATTACAAACATCAGCCACTGTGCCCTGCCCTAAATTTATATTGCTTTAAGCCACTCCATTTCTGGTGATTTGTTTTGGCAGACCTAGGAAGTATACAAATGGCAGGTTTGAGAAAACTGGAGGCCTGGGGGGTTCCTGAGGAGAAGGAAGGAGAGAGGAAAACAAGATGAGGTGGGTGGGGTGGCAGCCATCAGATCATGGGGTCCTCTCAGTTATGTTTCAGATGTGTTTTTTGTCCTGAGAGAGAGTGTTTAGGAAGATTTCTCTGCCATAGTGTCCTGGAGACCAGGTTTGGGGACAGAGAGGACAGCGGGGAGGTGGCACAATGGCTGAACCTAGGTGGCTGTGGAAACGCTGGTGTTGGGGAGCTGAGGGATTACAGAAATAAAAGGTAAATGGTTGAACTTTGAATAAATAAAGGAACACGTGGGACAATACCATCTACAGAGGAAAAATGGAAATTGACTTTCAGGAGAAATTCCCTATGGCACAGAGGAGAGGGCCAGGAGGCTGCAGCTGCCAGGGGACGGAGGAAAGGCTGCCACTTCTCCCTTTATGATGAGGGCTGATCTCAGCATCACCATTATCGGAACGACCCTACAGGTCCCCACAGCACCTTCACGCTGTCTCATGAAACTACTGGGGGGCTGCTGTTCCCCCCAGGGAGGTCAAGTAACTTATCTTAGGTCCCCAGAGATGGCAAAGGGCTGGTACTAGAAGCAGGTTCTCCTAACTCTTGGCCCAACTTTCTTTTTACCACACAACTAGCACACATCTCCTGAGAGGTGGAGTCTGCAGGACACACCAGCAAGACCACAGCCCACTGAAATGGCTCATTTTATTTAATTGTTGTCTTGTCTTGTCATTTCATCCACATCTTCTTTTTTGTGGGAATGGAATAAGGAGACTTAAATGCAGCAGGCTCACAACTGGCTGCTGCCTCCTGACTCCACCTCTCCAGGTCAGCCTGTGGTACCAGCACCTTCAGAACGGGAAGTATTTCTGCAGAGGAGGCAAACAGTGTGCCTTAGTTAGTGTGCCACCAGTCCCTGGTGTCCAGTCAAAAATAAAACATAAAATGGGCTTGGAGGGTCCAGTGTTAGTCTTGGGTGGTCTTACACATCTTCCCCTAATGGAGAAAAGTGTATGTGGCCTTCAGGGGCAGCCTGGTGGGATGGGAGGAGGCAGACCCACTTTCTAGTGTGGCCTTCAGGAGCAGCCTGGTGGGACGGGAGGAGGCTGACCCACTTTCTAGTGTGGCCTTCAGGGGCAGCCTGGTGGGACGGGAGGAGGCAGACCCACTTTCTAGTGAGGCTTCACTACATCCCAGCTGTCTCTTTGTGGTTTCTCTGGGCCTCAGTTTCTCATCTGTAAAATGAGGGACCTATGAAGTTATGTTTAACTTCATGATATAATGATTTTAATCTTATTCTTAATGTACGATTTCTTTAAAAATTCAGAGCTTATATATTCCCTGAAAAAATTGAGTTATGTCTTTTGAATCCACAGACACAGAGCTCACCATTGCTCTCTTGGTTCTGGCCTTAACTTCAGCTTCCAATAGAAAATGCTGCCTTTTGTAATGTTCCTGGATGGTGTTGTGTCCTGTGCAGGCCCAGGACATGGCTGTTTACCTGCCCAGTCCCATTTTCCTTTATTTCTGATGATCCATTCTACCAGCCTATAGATTGTATTAGTTAAATTTTATTACAAAAATGCTACTTAATTGCACAGTATTGTAAGAGAAGAATGATTTATTTTCATGGATCTTTGCATTGGCTGGAGATCAGCTGATCTTGTCTGGGCTCATTCATGTTGTCTGGGGATCTTCTAGGGGTCCACCTCCTCACTTGGGAGTGTAGGCTGAGCTCAGCTGGGATGGTTCATCTGTACTCCACGTGCCTCTCATCTTCCTGAGACCCGTGGGCTAGCTTGGGTTTGTTCTCATGATGATGGCAGAGACCCCAAAGAGCAAGCCCAACTGCACAAGCACTTTTCAAGCCTTTGGCTACATCAAGTTCACTAACAGTCTATTGGCCAAAGTAAGTCCCATAGTCAACCCAAAGTCAAGAAGAAGGTATCATCTGCCTCTTTAGTGGGAGGAACCTCAAAGTCATGTGGTAAAGTGCTTGGAGACAGGGCGGAGAAAGAAGCAAGGCTCTTAACGCACTCTATATTTTTATAGATCTCATGTGCACACTGCTACCACCTCATTTCATATTTGTCCTTATCCCAGTGACAACAACTATTCTCTTCAATATCAAACTAGTTTCTAGGAGGGTCTATCTTCAAGGCACCCAAAATAGTGTCAGAATCACTATCCCAGGAGCCCCACTACCAACATATTCACTAAGTCACAGTGCAAGATTTCTTTGTAGCAGTTCTTACCCCACTAAGGTCATGGAGTCAGAATACTAAATCCAAAAATTACTTAAATGAATTCTTTATTATGAACTGTTATGTTGTCAGTTTTATATGTGTATGCCTAGAATCATTTGTTTCTGTTTGTAGTAGATTTCAGGGTTTGTTTAACCTTGTAATGTTTTTAAGTATGTAAAACATACCATGGTGCAAAAGTCAAAAATAATATAAAAGGAAATATTTAAAGAAATCTCACCCCCTAACCTTGTCCCTGTCAGGCAGGCATTTTTATTAGTTTTTTGTTTATCATTACCATGTATTGTTTTTACAAAAATTAGTGCATATGTGTGTATGTGTGTGTATAATATGTATATATGTGCACAGTGTGTTCAACCAGGCTTCTGGGTGTGCATTTTGTATAAGAGAATGTATCCCTGGGTGAATTCTAGTAGTGCAATGGCTGAACCAAGGGGTAGATGTTAAGTACCACCAAACTCCTCCTAACGGGGCTGCGCTATTCTGTACTTGAGGATGAGGGTGAACACAGGCCCAGTCTTGATGAAGATGTTTAGGGAGATGTCGTGAAAGTTTGGGTGATGAAGATGTTCCCTTCTGTGGGCAGGTGACTTTGATTTTCCTAATCAGTCCTTGGACAGTATGAGGTGAATGGCTTGAATTTTCTTCATAACCACCTCAGAATATCCATTTCTCAAAGGATGTTACTTCTCTTTCCTGTGGAGTGCTGTGTTCATTTCTTACGGCTGCTATGATATATTATTATCACCAAGTTGGTGGCTTGAAACAACAGAAATGTGTTTGCAGTTCTCCCAGTTCTGAAGGCCAGGTCAATGTTGCTGGGTAGGAATCAGCTGGGTGGGAATCATCTGTGTGCAGGGCTGTGCCCGCTCTGAGGGTCTGGAAGAGAAGCTGTTCCTTGCTTCTTCCAGCTCCTGGTGGCTGCTGGCATGCCTTGGCTTGTGGCCACGTGGCTCCATTCTCTGCCTCTGTGGCCACATCACCTTCTCCTCTGTCTGTCTGTATGTAAGGTCTTCCTTCACCTCCCTCAGTTAAAGGCACATGTGCTCATATTTAGTGAACAACTCTATGACCCAGGATGAGCTCTGTGTCCCAAGATCCTTAATGTAATCATATCATATTCCTAAAGATCCTTTTTCTCATGCCATAGTGATGTTCACAGTTTCCAGGTATTAGATATCTTCCTGGGGTGCAACATTTAGCCTCTCACAAGCATTTTCAATTTCTGAAATGTTTTAATGTACATTTCTTCATGCCATTCCCAAACCTTTGTAAGGAGGACGATATCTTGCCACAGTCACTTGGGAGGTGAGGAGACTTAGAGAGTGTCAGCTGTCTGCTTGTTGGTCCCCTGGAGAGGATGACTCCAGAGAGAAAAACCCTGTATCTGCCACCGGCATTGCCCAGGTGCTGACCTAGACCCCTGCTACTCCATAGTTTTGTGCAAATTTATGTCTCTTGACCTAAGGGGAGCCCCAAAGAGCAAGTTCTTTGTAGTTAGACAAATCTGCATTTCACTGTGACCTCTAATATCTAAAGGCTCTCTGAACTTGGAGATGTCCCTCACCTTCCCTGAGCCTTAATTTCCTCACTTGTAAAACAGGAGTCATTTGAGAGATGAGATGACACTATCAGACACGAGTTACCCCCGATACGTGGGATCCAAGGAACATTTCATTTTTTTATGTTTCTACACCAGATCCCACTTAGGCCCAACTTTCCCTCTTGGTGGGAATCTCCTACCACCACCACCACTGGGCCAACCTTTTCTTCCTGGGGACTATGTCAAGATTCCAGGAAAAGGCAAGTGAGGCCTCAGGCTATTCTGGTCACCACTGGGTAAATCCATCCAGGTCTCTGCAGCCTTCTGGGGAATTTTCATGGCTGTGGTCCTTCTGTGCAGAGGCCTGAGCAAGGCCACATGGGGATCCTGGTTCCTGCAGGGTCTTTTCAGCTACCCTCTTCTGGGCAGGTAGGATTTGAATGTCCATCACTCACAGGACCCTCCAAAGTGTACTCTGTCCCAATCTAGGTGGACACCTCACCCATCTACCCTTGAAGCTCCAAGTCCTTTCCCTCCAGAGATGAGCCAGAGAAATGCCCTCAGGCTCTGAGAATCAGGGCTGTTCTGGGAGCCTCTCTGAGGTTCCTCATCTCTGCTTTACCCCACAGGGCATAAGAAAAGATCAGGCTCTAACTTCAGTCTGGCCCACCTGGGGGAGCAGTGAGTGTAAGGAAGAAAATTCCTTTTATTCTCTAGAGCTCATGACAAAGAAAAAAAAAAAAAAAGAAACAATTCGCCTTTCAGTGGAGCCTCTGAGACGCAGATGTTCCCTACAGGTGAATTCTCTCTCAGGCACCTCCTCACCGCCTGCATTTTCATGGACCACTGTCCACCAACGACATGGAATAACATGAAGGCTGTCAGCTAGCTGGTGACAGTGACAGCAGGGGGCAGGGAGCGAGGGGTGCCTCTGTAGTTCACCGTCTGGCCAGGACTTCCTTCTGGGAGAAGGAGGCAGGAGGGATTGAAAATGGGATACACATGTGGGCATAGCTCTTGAAGACAGAACGGAAGAATTGAGTGGCCTGGGGACAGAGGGCTCTGGGCACCTTGCAGACTGGCCAGGGAGCCCTTTCTTTGGTTTTGTAGAGAGGGGCAAAGGTTGGGTGCTGACCCCTGCAAAGGGGCCAACAGGAGAACCCAACAAGAGGGTGGGAGGCCCCTGGAAACACAGGAGCCCCAGGGAAGGCACGTTATAAGGGAAAGTCAAGAAGAGCTGGGGCACAGGGCGTCTTTCCTCTTGCTGGAAGTGGCAGAGAACATCAGCCAGGAGTTGGGGTGTGTGAGTAATTCCCAGAGAACAAGAACAGTTGGCAGCTGTGAAGGGAGTCTGTCTCTGGAAAGCTGGAGGGGCCAGCATGGTCTCATTGGTGCAACTGAGTTTTATTCCCAGACTTCCAGAGAGGAGCCGGTGGCTTGGTGCCCCCAGCGGTTCTAGAATGGAGCAGAGCTGTGGGGAAGAGGGTGCGAGTCACTTTCTCAGGGCAGGCACGTGCTGTTCTCTCTCCCTCCTGTCCTCCATCCAGGCCACAGGGAGGAGTGGCTCCTTCCAGGTCCCTAGCTCCTGACTGCTTCTTAGACTATTGCTGTCTCCCCAGGGAGCCAGGGTTCCCAGGGGTGGAGATGCTGGCTCTGTTCACACAGGGAGGAAGCAGCGGCACAGAAATGCGAGCGTGGGGACTGCTGGGCCCTGGCCTTCCCGCTTGTACTGGAGCCAGCACGCGGTGGCAGCCAGGAGTACCTGGAATGGTGTCTGGCAGCTCCAGAGAATTAGATATCTGCTTAACCCAGCCTGGTTGTGCCATCTGGAGGGTGACGATTTGGTGATGTTTCCAGACTACTTTCTCTGGCATTTTCTTCTGTCCTCCTCCCATCCCCCAGTATAGGCAGCAGAAGAGCAAGAAGTCAACCAGCTTTGTCCGCCAGCAACATTGGCCTTAGCACAGGACACTATTTGAGAGAAAGCAAATCAGTCAAGCTAGTTTTTCTGATCTGTGGCCAGAAAACCTTTGGTGGTGGGGTGGGGTGGAGAGATTGAAGGAAGAAGTGAGAGAAGAAGGGAACTTTGGTGCTTGTGGGAAGGGAAAGGGAGGCAGGCCCTCCCTGGATTCAGAGGTTGAGCACACAGGATACCCTCACCTCCCATCCCTGGGGAAAGGCTGGAGCAGGTGAAATCTCAGAACTGCCCTTGGCCCATCACGGGCCAGAACCACAGGGCAGAAACAGCAGGTGTAGGATGTCGCAGTGCAGGGAAGTCTGAGCAAGCCCAGAGTGGTGAGGAAGTAGCCAGATGGCTCCAGGAGCTGAAAAGATCCTGGAACGGGGAGGAGCTGTGGGGAGGCCATGCGCGTGGCTGGGAGCAGGGACAGGGCAGGGACCTCTGAGGAGCAGCAGGACTAGGAGCCAGGACCCACAGTGAATGAAGACATGTCAGTGGCCACTGGTGAGCTGGCCATAGCCGGGACCAGGCCCCACTGCTCAACACCTTGGCACACGTGACCCCAGCACAAGCCAGAGGACAGCTCTGGGAGTGGCTGAGAAGGTGCTGAATTGGCTGAAAATGAGTTTCAGAGAAATCAGGACTCAGTGGAAATTCAGTTCACTCACACTAAGCAGAACTTACATTTCTTGCTCACCTGGCTTCCTAATTATTTGATTTTTATAGCCCAATTTTTCCAGCAGAGAATTAATTCACCCCTGCAGCCACTTGCTTCTGGCCCCTTAACTGTGGAGGAGCAGACCGAGATGGCACTTATTCACATGGACTCATATACGCATCCCTCCAATTATTTTCTGCAAAAAGAGCTGTGCGATTTGCTTAGAGCATTTCAAAAAGTGTGAACATTTTGAAATGCTATCATTTGACAATAAAACCACAAAAGGAGGGATGTTTAAAAATTACTTTCCCCTCCCTAATTACTCTTCCAAGACTTCCCATGGGTTTAGGAATGAGGGGAGCAGAAAACAATCCCCACCTCTACCCCTCTTCCTTATCCAGTGTGGCTCTGAAATCTCTGTCAATGATAAAGTACTACAGAATTTGTTTATTCAACAACAGTAAGGATATAGCGGACATTTTTGTGCACTTACTGTGGCCGTGCTAAACCCTTTATGAAGTTGGCTTCCTATGATCCTCCTGACAAGCCCTCGAGGTCGTGGCTGTGGTGTTTGGCTCAGTTTCAGGGCCCTGCTAGGGGCTGAGGATGCTAAAGAGTATGACAGCCTGTACCTTGCAGAAGCTTGTAGTTCAGCCAGCAGAGGTCAGCCCATCTCCCTACCCTGCCACAGTGTGGGCAGTGCAGGTAGGGAGAGGGGAACATCTGGCTCTGACTGGCAGGAAGGCTTCCTGGAGGAGGTGATGCCTGAATTGGGACTTAAAGTGTGAATAGGAGTTTGTCACAGGAAAGGGCAGTTGGCAACATGATCATCTCATTTTTACCAAATGCACCATGGCCTTTTAACTACACATAATTCTCCAATGTGCCATTGGCTAGCTGCCCTCAGCTTCGTTCTCTGCTCCCTCTCTGTGGGGTGCTCTCTCCCCCATGACCTGATTAATGAGCTTTCCTCTCCCAGCCAGCTCAGCTGTGCTGCTGTTTCCTCTCATACGTTCCCTGCCACTAGCTGGGGACACTGCTGAATGAGTGAGTGATGGAATGAATGAATGCCCAATTACCTAACCCAAAATAGAAAAAAAAAAAAAAAATGAGGAGGCACTGGAATGCATGTTGTTTGCCAGATCCCCTCAGATCATTGTATTAATTTAAATGTTTTTAGTTACTTGAAAAAAAGGCTACTTTGTGCTGCATGTGACATGGAAGATGGCAAATGAAACAAAAGGACCAAAGGACCAAAGGAACAAAGCACTGACCCACTGTGAAGAAGAGAAATCAGTGGCTGGGAGTGAAGGGGGTCCACGTCCCAGTTCACTGAACTCTCCTCTTCACACTTGGGGGAGCTGTGACACACATGAGACATGGAGACCAGATACACCGGTGCTACCAGCGTGGGAGCTGGAGGTGCAGGGTGTGCAGGTGCCAGGACAGCACAGGAGGCCCCTGCACCTGCTTCCCCTCTCCAGACATCCCGGTGTCTCACCTGCATGTCTTACAGGCTCTTCAGAGTCATGTCCCAAATGACACCAGCCAGTGCTTTCTCCGTGCTCTTCAAACCCACACCTCCTCCCTATCTTGGCTAGTGATGCGGTCGTGCCCCCAGATGAGCAGCCAGATATCTGGGCATCTTCACAGACTCCCACCTCACTGCCTGGGCACGAGCCTCTCTGTCCTGGTGGACACGCTCCTCACTGGGCACCACCTCCCTCACCTGGACCCCTGAGCAGCTCCCAGCTCTGCCTCTCACTTTCAGGCCTTCCCTCCTCCTCCCCACTTCCAGACTGGCCATCAGAAAATCTTCTGAATGTTCAAGCCTCACCATGTTGTGCTTCTGTTAACACATCCCAGCAACTGGGTATGGAGTGATACTCAGTGATATGTCCAGTGAATGAGGTCCCGGTGGCTTTGTCTCCTCAGAGCCCCATCTCTGGCAACCTCTTGGGCACTCTGGGGACTCAGACTTGCCCTGCTGATCAGTAGCCCTCTCCTCACCTGCCCCATCCCCATGGCCCTGCATCCTTCAGGGTCTAAGGACATAGCATCATGTGGACAAAGTGGATTCTGGACCAAAACATCTTGAATTCATTATCTGTGGAGACCTGAGCAACTGAGTTAACCTCTGTGGACCTCCACGTCTTCATCTGTAAAATGGGCATAATGATGATGCCACCTCATGAGGTTGTTGAAGGGATTGAAGGCATTATGAATGTCCTCAAAACAGTGGCTGATGCATAGTGACTGGTCAAAAACAGTAGCCACTTCACCTCGTCCATGAAGCTCTCCTTGATGACCTCAGCCTGGAGTGTTCCCTTTCCTCTCAAAGCGTCCATACTATTAAAGTGGCAGCTATGGAACTCTAACCCAGATGACCTGGCTCTGCCATCCAGATACTTTCTATGCCACTATGGGGCCTTCTGATGCCACATTTGGCTTGTCCACAGAGCATATGAGATGGAGAGCTGTGAGTGCTCAAAGACTGACAGTAGTCTCTCTGTATCTGGTAGGTCGTCCTTCAGCACTGGTGGTTCAGAGATAGATAGAGAGAAAGAACTATCTTTCCTTCCCACAGTCTGTGGACTTAGCTGGCTGTCCCCTCAAAGCTGCACCCCTGGAGGGAGCCTGAGCTGTGCCCTGAGATACAGGCTCCACCTTTGATGGTTGCCAGGTCTGGCATCAGCCCACCCACCTTTCTGTGGACAGGGGCCACGTGGGGGGTGTGGAACAGGGTGTGGGGGTATTGCCCTCAGAGTCAGGTCCCTGGGTTTGCATCTGAGCACGGCCCCATGGTAGAGAGCTCCAGGAGGTGTTTGGAGGTGGAGTGAGCCCCATTCCAAGGAGAGAAGGGCATTCCTCCCTGCCGTCCCAGAGCCTCAGCCCAGCCAGCGATGGGTGAGGAGAAAGCTCTGAGTCAGGCATGAGATTGCAGTTTAAAGCAGACACACTTAATAATGGAAATAACCTGAAAGTTTTAGTATCTGCCCCAAAGGACCCTCCAGACTATACTGAGCCCAAGGAAGGGGCAGTTGGCATTGCATGGCTGGGGCAGCATTCAAGGAAATAAAATGGCATCATAGTCACCTTCCACTTGCTGGAGACCACCTTTGACTGTCACTTGTGGCTGAGAAACTCTGTCCTGCCCCAGGTTGGCCCCGGCCCACCTTGGGCCACAGGAGCCTCACTCTGGGATCCGTGCTGGGGAAAACCCAGACTGTGGCCAACAGCGTGGGCTCTGACGGCCAAACTGAGCAGCTGCAGCCGGTCCAACGCGACATGGCAGGTGTCTGCTTGTCACATGTCCAGGTGAAGGAGCAGCGACTGGGTCTGCCCTGCGTTTGGGACTGAGCTTTTGGATGTTCTGGCTTCCCCGCCACACACCTGCTCAGGCTGCTCAAGTTTAACCTGTTTGATGCCAAGAATAGGTAGAGATTATGCCTCCATGTCTGTTCCCAACACAAAGCTCGGCTGCTAATTACGGCCTAACCACAGTATAAGATGTGAGTAGTAAAACTTGGGCTGTCGGCTCGGCGCCTATAGCTCAACCGGCTAAGGC
>NW_003852470.1:9016911-9022976 GCF_000181295.1 Otolemur garnettii | reverse complement strand
GAGGCAGGAGACTCGCTTGAGCCCAGGAGTTGGAGGTTGCTGTGAGCTGTAATGCCACAGCACTTTGCCCAGGGGGACAGCTTGAGGCTCTGTCTCAAAAAAAAAACAAAAAACTAGGGCTGTCATAAGAAAGAAAATATGATGAAAGATGCCCAAGGATCTTGGGAAGGAAGAAATGTCTCTGTCCATATGTCTGAGTTTTATCCAGCTACTGATCCACAGTTTAAACAACTTTCTTAATTTAATAAAGAGTTTATTTTAAACTTAGATCTAGAAAGCCCTCACACCTCCAGCACATGGTTTCGGTGAAATATCCCTCAACATGAAAATATAGACAGTTAGTTTTTTCTTCCAAAGTGAAACACTGCGTGCCTTCCATTCCCGGTTTATTATGCTTTCTGTATCTCTGCTCATTTTTCACCAGTATTGCATTAAGTATTGATATTGATTTCTTGTAAATGGAACTGAAATAGATGGCCCACAGTTTTTTGTTATTGTTCGGTGGCACTTGTATGTAATTTATTACGGCTGCAATGGAGGCTGCCCCTCGCTGCCATGGCTTAAATTAAATGTGCCACGCTCTGGCCTCTGCTCGTCACCTGCATTTCTCATTTGATAGCAAAAATTATTATGTATAAAGTTTCTCTTTCCTTCTCACCCACCTCCATAAGAACAATAACCATGTCCTTTGCGCCGTGTTGAAAGTTTGTGTTGATAACTTCAGTCATTAGTGGTAACATAAAAGCAGGAAGGAGAAGAACAATTTCCTCCCAGCAGCTGGGTTCTGCTCCAGCTCTGGGAGGCCCCAGGGATAGGAAACCTCGATTCTTGGTCTGGTTTACCCTTACCCAACTCAGTGACTTTGGGCCAGTCTCCTGCTTTCTTGTTTATGCTTTTGTGGGGACACATTAATGGCTCACAGCTGTTTACGGCTTCGATGAGGAGCTCTGCAGTCCAGGGCCTGGGTGCCAAGTGCCCCTTGTCTGCGTGATTTTCCTGCAAGGGTTTCCCAGGGATAAGCTGGTGGGATGGCAGGGTCATGCCTGAATGGTCCTTGGACACCAGGCCAGCTTGGCTGAGGGCATCTCCTGAAGAGAAGGCAATGTGCATTTTGCCTGGGACCGTGCACCCTTGGATGTCCCGCCCACAGGGGTGGGGAAGACCCACAGGAAGGAAGCACATCTGGCCCTGTCTAGAACAGGGTAGCGCAGTGCAAAGGTAAGAAAAATGTGTCCTGTCCAGAGAGGAAAAGCTGAAAATCCTCTTTCTCTCTCTCTGTGGGAGCCACTGGGCTGGACTAGGCTAGAAAAGTCACATTCAATAATCGTGGAAAGGAGCGATGAGACCACAGTTTTCGGGCTTAGGAGGCTGCAAATGCCCCCTGCCTCCTCTGATGAGGACCCGTCTCCCTTTCACACTTGGTTGTGCGTACTCAGCTTCTGGTGGCCTGTGTCCCGCCCTCTGTCAGGGATAGTTCTCAGGGATAGAATGGGATGAGAGGTGCCAGGAGCTGCCATGATTAAGGGGAGGAGGTGGGCCCAGGATTAATGTGGAGCAGGTGTGTGTTCAGGTATGACTGCACACATGGGTGTGTTTGTGTGCTTGTGTGTGTCTGTGTGTGCACACAGGCCTGTGTGTGAGTGCACATGTGAGCACAGCATGTGCATGAATTGTGGGCATGTGTGTTCATGCATGTGCAGTGTGCATGTGTGGTATATACATGCATGCATGTGTGTGTGTACGTGTGTACATGTGTGTGCAGCCTTAGAGTGGGGTCATCTCTGCCCCAAGACATCCTCCACTGAAGGCAGGTTCAGCTCATGTCCTCTCAGACCTGATGATTTTGCCCATGTGGTTTTCATGCCAAATGATTTCCTTTTAGACATGAAGGTTTCTTTGAAGAAAACCTACCAAGTGCCTCCCACAAGATGCTGGCCATGTCCACATCCTCCACTTCTTAAAGAACCAAGCTAGGTTGTCTGCATTCGGTGTGGGGCAAAATAGTGTCCGCTAATTAGCCTTTGATTTCTGTTGCTCACAAGGCCATAGGCCTTCCTGAAATGGCACAGACCTTCTGTGGTGCCCTGTTGGTCCTGGTCCAGGCCCCATTGCAGCATGAAAGGCCCTTCTTGAGTTTCACCCTCTGACCACTTTAAACCAATCAGCTGCCTTTTGTCCTTCCTGACCCCCGGCCTTTGTTGCTGCTCTTGCCCATCCTGGGGCCCGAGTCAGCAACATTTCCCAACAGGCGGGTGAAGGCCCTTCTCTTCCTAGCTGACTCTCTTCTCCATCTGTTCGTTTATTCATGGAGAAAAGAGCTCATGATTTGGAGGGGACATGATTCGTGGGGTCCTGGGGTGGGATCTTACCAATGTGCAAAAGCTGATTGCTAAATTTTCAGGCATTTTACCAGCCACACTTCAAACATAGCCATTATTAAAAATTAAACTATATAGACTTACTATTAGATAAATTATATCACAAACAAAAGGAGCAACTACTCAAAACTCACAGTTTCCTAATTGTTTTAAAACATTTTATTATTGTCTGTGTTTAAGGTTTGGAAATTTTTTCTGTGAAAATGCAGATAGTAAATATTTTAGGTTTTGCTGGTCTCTGTCACACTCCTCAGCTCTGCTGTTTCAAGGAAAAACTAGCCATAGTTGACACATGCATGGTGGGTATGGCTGTGCTCCATACCAATAAAACTTTATTTTCCAAACAGGTAGTGCTTGATTTGGCCCATAGCCCAGGCCAAGTTTGCCAACCCCATCTACGCTCTTGAGGTTGCTGGTGTCATTGATGTCCTCCTGGGAGGACACTGTGGAAGGGTTGCTTCTGCTCTGTCTTCCAACTCCACCTTCCCTGACCTCATGCTGGTGGCTGCAAATCAGCCAGCGTGGGAGCATTTACACCACAGAAATGGGCAAACTTACAATCGGGTCACTTTCCTTAAAGAGCTGGTAAACATCCCCAGCACACTACTGGTGCACTTGCATCTTGACTCCATGGTGTTTTGTCCTCTTTGAGTGTGGGTTGCACTTGTATAAAGGTGGAGATGTCCCCTACCTGCTACCCACAAGGGCTAGTGGGGTATGACACCATGTAATGCTATGAACAGCAGGCTCGAGCTGCTGTCTCAGGGTCCTATGTAACAGAAAAGAAGGATCTGACCAGGCCCTTCCCAACTCGAGGACCTCTGATGGCTGATTCTTAGCCCTCAGAGCTGCAGGGTCTACCCTGACCACAACCCCCCAGGCCAGGCCGTCTGTGATCAGGCTTCTGCTTCCACTTCCAGTGGCTGCTCCAACAACAGACTCCCTCTTCCCACACAGGTCAGGGTCACACCTGTGAGCCCCATTCTCACCACTCCCTCTTCTGTGATTTCTGCCCTTGTCCTTGTCCCTGGGCTCAGTCTGGGCTCAGTCACTCATAGGCGGGTACAAAGGCCTGTGTTTCCTTTAAAGGGTACCTGAAGTCTTCCCAGTGGTGCTGAGGCCCTGCACGATCTGCCCCCTGTACAAATCATGCTATTTTCTATACTCTATGATGTGATGCTATCCTGGGGGTGCTACAGGCTTAACTTGCACACCGAGCCAATATTTTCCTGCCCTGAATTACCCCTAGGCCAGGGGCTTAGCATCTAGAGGACACTCCTAGAGTCTAGAGCTTGCTGACGTCATTCAAACGAGCAGGGCCCAGATGCTCCTCCTGCCCTGCCTCTCCTTGGAATTCACAATGGAGGCTCTGGCCCAGCCTTCCTATTGCTCCTCAGGCTACAACCCCCCAGCTCTATTGTCCACATGGCCCTGCAACGTGTGGTCTCCCTGTTCCTCAAAGGGTGTAAGAAGTGAGCACTTTTCTCAATGGCATTGACCTCTGTGGTGTTACTCAGTCACTTCTATAATCACCAAACACTCTCCCATCACCTCTCAGCCCTACCTCCTAACCCCTGTGTGCTCTATCCAGGTACTCAGCCCCCTGGCTGCTCCTCCATCATGCCAAGCGTGGTCCTGCCCCAGGGCCTTTGCACTCACCATTCCTGCTACCTGGACTAACCTTCCCCAGATGTTCTCATGGCTCAGCCCCCGACTCACATCGGATTTTTTCCTCACTGCTGCTTTATCAGAGGACTCTCCTAACTACTCTGTTAGAAAGTACATTTCTTCCTACTCACCTAGCACCCTAGTTTTCTAACCTGCTTTATTTTTTCATTTTTCCCTTCCCCACAGCTGACATGATGCACATTTGCTTTATAAGGAATAAGGGCGGTTTCTTGGAGGAGGTGATGTGTGAGTTGGGCAGGAAGGGAGGAGGAGTACACAGAGTTCCAGATACCAGGTGTGCAGGTGTCGCTGAGATAGGCGAGGGCACTGTCTGGACTGGCTGCTGCCCCTCTCCACCCTCAATTCTGCTACAGACCCTCCTGCCTCAGCACCTTGCACGTGCAGCTCCTGCCTGTGGAATGTTCTTCCTGCCCCCAACTCTATTCCCAGAAGCACTGCCCTCTTCAGTCATCCATCCACTCCCAGCTCAAAGGTCAGAGAGGCCTCCTCTGTCCTCCCTGACCCCGTCAGGTCCCTCTGCTAGCTTCTCCAATGCTTTTCCTTTATTATGTATCATATGTTGTGACTAGAGGTGAGGATCTGAGCAAATTGCTCTCTCCCCCCGAATGGAAGTACAGAGCCTGCAGGGTCCACGTCTGCTTTGCTCAGCACATGTCTCCCACAGGCGGGTGCTTGGAACACAGGGGTGATTGGGTTAGGTCCAGCTGGGCAGTTGCATGCGTGTGTCAGGTAGATGAAGCTGGTGGGACCCCATGGAAGGGCTGGAGCAGAGCCAGGGAGACCCTTGTGCCAGAGGTCTGAGGTTGGGGGGGCACATGGAGTTTATGGAGGTTCTCTGTACCATGGCAGAGCAGGTCCCCATCCCTCTTTTTCATTGCCTCTGCCTGGGAGGACAAGAGCAGCTTTTGGAAACCAAACCCATGTAGGGAATAGGTTTGCTGTGCCCTTAATGAATGAGGCCCTTAACATCAGAAAGCCAGGCAGCCCGGCCGCAAATTGGAGAGATCATTTTAGTTTAGCTCCCGGTAAATAACTCTGTAGTGAGGAAAGTGGAGCCAGGCCCGAGAGCAAGAAAAATGCAGGTCGGGGCTCCGGGTCCATCTAAACTCGGGAGACGCAGAAAATCCTGGATCCTGAGGCGGTGAGGCTGTGTTTGGAGTCACATGTGTGCTGCACCTGGGCACTGAGCTCTGATGGCTCTAAAATTGGGGCTGGACCCACAGTGGGGCAGGCCTGAGGGGCGTGATTAGGCCGAGCCCCTGGAAACTGGGGCCGCCTGTCTGACACGGAGCTTGCAGAAAGCTGAGGTGAGGGGTTCTGTTCTCCGTGGGTTCCACTGAGACTTGTGGGACAGACACTTCTGTTCCTGGAGTCCAGGATGGGGGGGTTTGTTCACTACTCTTTTGCAGGGCACCCCGTAGACAATAAATATTTACAGGAGGAAGAAAAGAAAGGGTGGGGGAAAGGAAGGAAAACGAGGAAGGCAGGTTCCTAATTCTCCCCGACCTCTGCATTTTACTCTGATAAGGATTCCTGCCTCCCCCTGCTCACAAACCCCACTGGATCTCTGTCATCCTTCGGGTGGCACAAAGTCACCGGCCCCCAAGGATTTGCAGTCCCTACTCCTCTCCTTGTGGCTCCTTGGCCTCAGGAGGAATCTCCATTTTCTCATCTGTAAAAGTGACAGCCCATTTCTTCTCTCACCATGTTGGGTTGTAGACTGTTAGAACCAAGAGGACCCAAGAAGTAAGGGCAGGTGAGGACAGAGGTTAGTCTCCACTGCCATGTCACGAAGATTAAATCAGGAGCTCTTAGAAACCTGTTCTTTTACTCCGACCAGAAAAGTAGAAGGGAGCATTCTGTCTGGACTCCTCTCTGCTCTGTCTGGACTCCCCTCTGCTCTGTCTGGACCCCCCTCTCCTCTGTCTGGACCCCCCTCTCCTCTGTCTGGACACCCTTCTCCTCTGTCTAGACTTCCCTCTGCTCTGTCTGGACTCC
>NW_003852470.1:9010837-9016725 GCF_000181295.1 Otolemur garnettii | reverse complement strand
TCTGTCTAGACTTCCCTCTGCTCTGTCTGGACTCCTCACTCCTCTGTCTGGACTCCCCTCTCCTCTGTCTGGACCCCCCTCTCCTCTGTCTGGACCCCCCTCTCCTCTGTCTGGACTCCCCTCTCCTCAGTCTCGACTCCCCTCTCCTCTCTCTGGACTCCCCTCTGCTTCTTTTCTTTGTTTCTCTGCCTCAAGTCAGACGGTAAGTCATGTTGGGGAAATACATGAGCCAAGAGAACGTCTCTGCCTCCTCCTTCAGTCTTGTACCTGTTTCTGTGGACACAGGGAACCCGTCCCCCATCCTGGTGGCAAGCCAGCATTTGAAAAGCCTCCTGGAAGGTGTTTCAAATATGGCTGGAATATGGATAGTCACCAAGTGGCTGGAGAGATCACTGTGCTCTAACTCTGACTCAGGAAGTCTATTGAGTGACACAGGGTGACAGTGTCACCTTTTATGGAGTGTCTACAGGCCCTCCGTCACCTGTCACACCCTGTTGATTTGATGACACCACCACCATCGTCATCATCACCAGCATCTACTTGCTCAGCTACCTGGGTGCCTACGGTGTGTGCCCAGCCTGGAAGTCGTGGCAGAGGTCCTGGGGCTCGTGTCAGGAAGTCTCTGTTTTGCATGTTGGCTCATGTTTGGCTAGTTCTGACCTTGTACAAATTGGTTAATATTGGCAAGCCTCACCTATAAAATGGGAATGATAATAATACTCACCTGAAAGGTCGAGCGAGGATTGAATGAGCTATATACATAAAACTCCTAGCAGAGTGCTTGGCCACAGTACGTGCTCAATAAACAGTTGTTTCTATTATAAATGCTAAAGGACCTCCACCCACCTTGTATGGCGGGTAGGACTATAAGTACCCAGGCATTCCACTGAGGAAACTGAGGCTTAGAAAGGTCTGGCACCTTGGCGGAGGGCACAGGGCTGGGGAGTGGTATTGGGAAGAAAAGCCTGGCAGGCTTACTTTCCAGCTCACACTCCCAGTTGTGACTGTACTGGGTTCCGTGGGTGGTCCTTGGCTTCACGTTCCTTTTTGTAAAAGGACTGAACAGTTTCCAAAGCACCATTAAATAATTTCCATACCGTTGAACATTTGTGTACACATTTCCTGGTGCATGTGTACAAGAGTTTGTCTAGTGTATGTACCTAGAAATGGGATTCTTGTGTCAGAGACAGGGTGGCAATGTAATTTATTGTTCAATATGGAACACTTTTGACATTAAAAGGGGTTGATATTGATATGTGGCTCACTATGAAAGTTTTGAGACAGACTGCATGATGGCCCATTATTTCACTTCTAAGAAACACAGTTGACAGAGCCTTTTCCAATTCAGTCTTGCAAGTTTCAACTTGCTCAGCTTATCGGTATTGTCGGACGGGCTTCATTTGCTCCCATCCATATGGATTTTACTTTTTTTACTTTTGTGTCTCTCAAAACTTGACCCACGTCATTACATAAGAAAAGGGCAATCCCAGTTTTATCACGTACGTGCATTTTTTTTTATTAAATCATAAACACATAGATCACGTATATATTAATGCATTTATGGGGTAGTATGTGCTGATTTCATATAGAATTAGGAACACTTATATCTCATTGGTTAATATATACCTCATTTTGTTTACTTAATTATTGTGTTAAGACATTTATACTCTATACGTAATAGATCTGACATGTACCCTTGCAATATGCACCATAGGTGTGATCCCACCATTCACCCTCCCCTGGTTTGACCTCCCTCCTCCCCTTCCCGCCTTCATCCTGAGCCATAGTTGTGATCTGTTCTTCATATGAAAGTGTGAGTGATTGTAAATTGGTTTCATAATAGTACTGAGTACATTGGATATTTTTTCTTCCATTCCTGGGATACTTGACTAAGTAGGATATGTTCCAGCTCCATTCATGTAAACGTAAAAGTGGTAAAGTCTCCATCTTTTTTAGGGCTGCATAATATTCCATGGTATACATATACCAAAATTTATTAATCCATTCATGGGTCAGTGGGCACTTGGTCTTCTTCCATGACTTGGCTATTATGAATTGAGCTGCAATGAACAATCTGGTGTGAATATCTTTGTTATAAAGTGATTTTTGGTCTTTTGGATATACACCTAGTAGAGGAATTGCACGATCAAATGGCAGGTTTACTTTTAGATCCCTGTGGATTCTCCACACTTCTTTCCAAAAGGGACGTATTAGCTTGCACTCCCACCAGCAGTGCAGAAGTGTTCCCTTTTCTCCACGTCCATGCCAATATCTGTAGTTTAGGAATTTTGTTTTGTGAATCACTCTTATTGGAGTTAGATGATAGCTCAAAGTGGTTTTGATTTGCATTTTTCTGATGATTAAAGATGATAAGCATTTTTGGGGTGTCTGTAGGCCATGCCCCTATCTTCTTCAGAGAAGTTTCTGTTCAAGTCCCTTGCCCACAATGAAATAGGATTACTTGTTCTTTTATTAGTAAGATTGAGTTCTCTGTGGATTCAGGTTATCAAATCTCTGTCAGAAGCATTACCTGCAAGTATCCTATGTATGTACATTTTAAACAAAATTCTTAATGAAAAACACAGGACTTAAGAAAACTTAACTCCTTCACAATTATAACTTACACGCTGTGGATTTTCAATATTTCATTTCAGTATTTAGTTAAAATAGAAGTGTTTAGATTATCTGTATGTTTCCCATCTTATTTGCTCCTGTAGCAGAGACACATTTTCTGTTATCTTGTTATTTTCTTCCCGATGAATGTCTTTTAGATGTTCCTTTAATGTCTTTAGATATGAAATTGCTTTGTATTTCAAGCTGTGGTCTTAAAGGTAGTTTTTTAGGGTATGAATTTTAGGTTAGCAGTCATTTCCTCTCAGTACTGAAGCAATGTTATTCCGTTCTCTTCTATGACTATTGAGAAGTTTGCTCTCAGGCTAACTGCTTCTGAGAGGCCTTTTTCTCTGGCTGTTTTTAATACCCTGTGGTATTAAAATTAATACCGTGTGGTCCCTTTGTCTTTGGTGTTCTGCATTTTCAATACAGGATATCTGGATATATCTTCTATTCTTTTTGAAAGCATGCTTTCTGGATTTATGTCTTTTATCAATTTGGGAAATCTCTCAGCCATTTTCTCTGAAATAGTTCTATTTTCGGTATTCTTGTCCTTCTAGGATTGTTATTAGCAATGACTTAGAACTTTTAATTTTAGCCTTATAGAGCATCATCTCTCTTTCATATTTTCCATTTCCTTGATTCCGATGCTACATTAATAGGTAATTTTTTCAGTTCTGTCTTCCAGTTCACTAATCTCTCTTCAGTTGCGTCTCCTCTGTTATTTAACCCACCCACTGTATTTCTGACCTAAAAAATAAGTTTTTTTCTAAAGTTTCTATTAAGCTATTTCTCAGATATCCATGGTTATTTTGATTTTCATTTGTTGCTTTGATTACTTTTAAAAATTTAAATTTTCCTAACCAATTAATGAATAGTTATTTCATATTATCTAACTAATATTTCCACTTACTATTAAGTGTTGATGAGAATATGGAGAAATTGTAACCCTCATACATAGCTGATAGGAATGTTAAGGGGTGCTTTGGAAAGTAATTTGACAGTTCCATATTAAACATAGTTAGAATGTGACCAAGCAATTCTACTTCTACAAAAAATAGAACCAACTCAAATGTTCAACAACTGATGAATGGCTAAACAACATGTGGTTTCATGATACAATGGAATATTACTTGGCAATAGAAAGTAGTGAAATACAAATGTATACTACAAAGCAGATGAATCTTAAAAAAATTATGCTGAGTAAAAGAAGTCATTGGTATAATTTTATTTATATGAAATGTCCATAATGATGAAAAGTAGATCAGTTTTTTTTGTCTGTTTGTTTGTTTTGTTTTGAGACAGAGTCTCACCTTAGCACCCTTGGTAGAGTGCCGTGGCATCACAGCTCACAGAAACCTCAAACTCTTGGGCTTAAGCAATTCTCTTGCCTCAGATTCCCAAGTAGCTTGGACTACAGGGCCTGCCACAATGCCTGGCTATTTATTTATTTATTTATTGCAGTTTTTGGCTGGGGCTGGGTTTGAACCCACCCTCTCCGGTACATGGGGCCAGCGCCCTACTCCTTTGAGCCACAGGCACCACCCTATTTGGCTATTTTTAGAGACGGGGTCTTTCTCTGGTTCAGTCTGCTTTTAAACTTGTGAGCTCAAGCAATCTACCTGCCTCAGCCTCCCAGGTGCTGGGATTACAGGGGTAAACCACTGTGCCCGGCTGAAAAGTAGGTTAGTTTTAGGGCTGGGGTTACAAGGAGTGACTGCTAGTGGGTGCTGGGTTTCCTTTTGGAGAGATAAAAATGTTTTAAACTTAAGCTGTGATGATAGTACATAACTCTATCCTAAAAACCTATGATATGTAAATTTTATCTCAATAAAACTGTTTTTTCTTTAAAGCAATCAATTATTTCCTCTTTCTAGGAATTTAATTCATTCCTGTTAAGAAAATGTCCTATTAACACCAGGGTTGCCAGGCTTAGCAAATAAAAGAGCAGGAAGGCCAGTTAAATTTTAATTTCTGATAAACAAGGGATGATTTTTTAGTTGTTATAAGTTTATCCCAAATATTATTTCATAAGACAAATTTATAATTAAAAACTACCCATTGTTTATTTGAAATTCAAATTTGACTGGGTATCCTGTGTTTTATCTGGTTACCTTAGTTAAAATAAAATGCATACTCTAGCCTTTTTATAAGTGGTCTATTATTGTCAAAAACCATCACCTCCCTGTATACATCCTGTTAAGCCTAGTCCCAAAGGTGCTATTTCATTTTACAAAGCATAAACCAGAGGTATGACTTTTCCAGGTGACCCAGCGACAATGTCTTGATCTGAACCCAGGTCTGCCTGACTCTCAAAGCCAGACCCCTTACTCAGAGAGCTGGGCACGTGGCTACCTTGATGTAGCAAATGATTCTCTCCTGGTTTGTGTAAAGGGAGGGGTGTCTAAAACCTCCAGTCCCCACAGAGTTCCTAGCAAGAGCTCTGAAGCCTGGTTGCTGAGGGTGCCGGCAAACCAGAACAGTAAGTTCCCATTAGAATGTTCTTTTCTGGGAGGAGATAACAGGATAATAGGTATGTTACTTGCTTCCTGTAAAATGATGAGTGACAAAGAGTCACTCGAGATTAGAGTCATTCAGAACGAGTTAAGCCAATACTTGTGCTCCTCAGAGATCAATTTTTATTTTGAGACAAGGAAAGGAAGGATAAAAGAGCTCTAAAATAAAATGCAGTGTTCCCTTCCCAACCTCAACAAGTCCCGGGGGCTGTGGGAGGGAGCTCTCCAAGTGCACGGAGAGAGACAGGGATGAAGGTGGACAAGCATGGGATGTCCTTGAAGTTAAATCATTATAAAATTAACATCATTTAGGGGCAAATGATATTGTTGCCCTGAATTCCTTGGTATCTTCTGCACTGAATATCTTCACTGAATTCTACCTTCAGGAATAAACTGGATGTATAATGATGTTTTTAAGATGTTTAACGTCCTGAATTGCGTATAGTCAAAACCTAAATGGGCCTCTCGGGGGAGGCGATGATGTTTTCTCGTCAGTCATCATAACAAATCATTTTTGCCTGCATGGGGGCAATGGGACACCTTCTCCAGTGCAATCTGCTGTGATGTGATAGCTAGTTTCAATCTGGTGTTTTCTGTCATATAGATTGTAGTTCCCAAATAGTGGTCATTGAATGAGTGTCAGACTGTATCTGAATCATGCAGAGAAGGTTCCTGGGCCAAGTTCCTGTAGATTCTGATTCCGCAGGCCTGGCTTGGGGTCCAGGAATCTATAATTCTTTTTTTTTTTTTTTTTTCTTT
>NW_003852470.1:8995853-9004107 GCF_000181295.1 Otolemur garnettii | reverse complement strand
GATTTATAGCTTGCCGAACTTCTTTCTGGGCTCAGCTCCCCGTCTTTGACTTCATAGATTCTGATTCCAACCAGTTTTTCTTCCTTTGTTCAGGAGCCTCTGAACAGGGTTGCTACCAGTCGGCCATCTTCCCAGAATTCTATAATTCTTAACCAGCTTCCCAAGTGTTCTTATCGAACAGCGAGACTGGAAATCGTGGTCAAGGTGAAGTAGCATGATACTCCACCCCATAATTAGAAAGTTTGTATAAGATAGGATCAGGATGTAAGTGGTCTTTATTTTCTGCAAGCAGACCTTGCTTTTAGCCTGACAAGAAAACAATTTGTTTTTTCTTAAAGAGCCAAATGACTTTCTTTTTGGGCCTGATCATAGCTTGCTATAACTTCAAACTCCTGGGCTCAAGCGATCCTCCTGCCTCAGCCTCTTAACCAGCTGCAACTATAGGCCCACTAGTTAATTTTTTTATTTTTATTTTTTTGTAGAGACAAGGTCTTGCTATGTTATCCAGGCTGGTCTTGAACTCTTTCCTGGACCTAAGCAATCCTCCCAGCTTGGCCTCCCAAAGTGTTGGGATTACAGGTGTGAGGTACCATGGTCAGCCGAGGACAAATTACTTTTTAAAGAAGTTTTGTGGGAAAACTTTTTTTAAGGTATAGAGGTCATTTCCCATCTAAAAACTTGTCCCCCAAAGCAAATGAGATGAAGTAGAAAGAACCGTGTCCCAAGAGTGCCGTGGGGCTGAGTTGTAGCTCTTCCTTCTTTGGACCAGATGAACTTGGACTCATCATTCAAATGTCTGGAACTCAGGCTTCTTGGGACACGGTGGGATGATGGTGTGGAGGGAGCTAGCCAGGGGAGTGGAGAGGGAGGACAGTGGAGAATCCTGAAGCCTCTTTCCAGCTTCTCTACTCTTATGGAATCCTATTATGTTTTTCCTATTCTACTGTACAGGATGTACCAAAAGTTGGCCCCAAAGCCACCATACACGGGGAAAATGGGAAACTGCAGCTACATGTAAATTTGCTTACAAAATATCCATTGCAAAATTTTACAAAGAGGTGACCAAAACATAGATAATATTTTGTAAAATTTTGGTACTTTTAGCTACAATTTCCCATTTTCCCTATATATGGTGACTTTAGGGGTAACTTTTTCACCCTGTATTTCGATTTCACAGAGCAGTTTTCTACTGTGTTCTAGAGCCCTCCCCCCCATTTATAATTAGGTGTCACGGTGAACTCAGGCTGCTTTTGGCTCTGGCCAGAAGCTCTGCCTTCCTTACACTGCATGCAGCTTTGGGTGGGCCTGACCCCCAGACCTCAGGACGCCTCTGCACCCTCCTTTTGACTTTTGCTACAAACGTTCACCTACATATGTGTGCACTTCATGATTTCCCCCAGGGGTGATGTTTTGTTGCATAGTTGCTGAAGGATGGTTCTCCTTTTCCAGTATTCCTAGGAAAGCTCTTGGAAACACTGGAAAATACCCTACACTTATATTTAGAACTTTAATTAACAAGAAATACACTATAAACACATGTACGTGTACTCGACCTTGGTGTATGTGACATTTAAACCTCTAGAATTTCAGGGTAACCTCAGCCCACAAGACACATGCTCTTGCCTGTGGCCACTGAGTTTTTTCCTTGAGCAGATTTGTGTCCCTCCCTTTAGTCTCCTAGGACCCAGGACCCCACTGTACTTGGTGGAGTCTTGGAGGTGGTCAGAGAAGCCCGCTCAGCCCTTCCTCGGTGCTGCCCGGCGGACTCCTGCCCAGTGGTGTGGGCTGCCTGCTGCACGTAGCTGTTCTGCACCTGCACACGAAGGCCACATTCCTCTCCAAGGTAAACAGAAGGAGAACCAATTTATTTTCCCTGGTTGTCGCCTTGTCTTTCTTCTGTTTGCCCCCCAGTTTTCTGGCTAGCTGGAGCTTCTTGCTGGGCTCATAAAGTCGTCCTTATTTGATTATATTTATTGATTGTAGCCTTATTACACTTAGGAGCCCTAAGAGTTCTAGAGCTCTTGGGAACTGAAAAACAGCACACTTAGGAAAGTATCCAACTTAGATAAAAAGTACATCTTCAAAAGTGGTTCTGTCTGATTTCTGATGTTGTGACAGCGAAGTGACGTGCTCATCTCATGCTCCCGACAGTCACTGGTTTGGGTATCAGTCGAACCCACCATCATGGTCAGAAACGGAGAGTGGTCAGAATGCAGGAAGCTGGGAATTTATCTCAATATCATCTGAGCACTTCTGATGCAAATGGACTTTCATGATGAATGTCTTTTTGACGGCCTGTTAAACAGCCCTGATGTTGTGTTCCTGGGTCTCCATATCTATTGTTATAAAATCATTCTGATTGCTCAGAAACTGCATAAACAGATTAGTAATCCAAATTTGATCCAAAGGTGGGGTTACAACTATGAAATTCACTGCAGTGCTCTTAGCTGGAAGGGGACCAGACAGGTGTGATGAGGCAGCTGCCTCCAGCTGCTGACTTCACCTGAGCATGGAAGCAGTATGGAGTTTCCTGGGTGCACAGATCTGCTCTGCCCTTCCCTTCCCTTCCCTTCCCTTCCCTTCCCTGCCCTGCCCTGCCCTGCCCTGCCCTTCCCTTCTCTTCTCTTCTCTTTCCTTCTTTCACAGTCTCACTGTGTCACCCTCGGTGTAGTGCCATGGTGTCATAGCTCATAGTAACCTCCACCTCTTGGGCTTAAGTGATTCTCTTGCCTCAGCCTCCCAAGTGGCTGGGACTACAGGCACCTGCCCACAACGCCCGACTATTTTTGTTGTTGTTGTTGTTGTTGTTGCAGTTGTTTTAGCTGGCCTGGCCTGGTTTGAATCTGCTACTTTTGGAGTATGTGGCTGGCACTGTAACCACTGTGCTACAACAGGTGCTAAGCTGAGTGCACAGATTTTAATGCATTGCAAAAGTCCATGAAATAATGGGTTTGTAGTTAAATTTTACCCACGGCCCCAAGAAAAAGATTGTAAATTGTAGGGCCAATGAGTTTAGCTATCATTCAAGCAGCCACTTTGAGAATTTAGTTAATGGCTAAAGAGGCACCTGAAGTGGCCAGATGTTTAGAATACTGCTCACAAAACAGGAGATGAGGGGGTTTGCAGAGTCACCCAGGTGCCCCCAAATCCTGCATGTGCCTCTCCTGCTGCTACGTGCCTTTGCCTTGCAGACAAAAGCCAGTTTTCAATCTATGGAGGGTTAGGTGCTCATCTGGGGGGAGGGGGAGTGTGGAAATTCCACGGATTGTCATTCTACATTAGGACCCACAAACAAGTATCTTATGAATTCTCACCCTACAAAAGGAATTAAAATAAAATAACCACCGTTATAAATATTTAAGTATAGTGGACTATTATACTTTATGTACTGTACTTTGTGTGATTTCAACTATTCGCCTTTAAGAGAGAGGGAAATAGAGATAGAGGGATGAGTAGGTGGGTGGGTGGATGGATGGAGAGATGGAAGGTCACGTCGCCTCCCTGTAGGGTCTCCCAGGTGGGAGCAGTGGATCTGACCTTCCCTCCCAGTCTCTGTTCTCGAGTTCCACGCTGTCTGCCTCTCCCAGTGGGGGCATCTCACCACGCTGAGTGAGAGTCTATGGAGTAAAGACCATTGTGGAACCTAGCCCTACATGGGAGTCAGCTCAGGACTCAACTTCAGTGAACGAACCATGATTCCTTCCAACACCGGAGGAAAACCCTGCAGTGCTGGGCTTAGGGAGACAGACGTCTGTATCCAGCAGACGCACCCTCATGGATTTTCCAAGGTGTCATTAGTTCTCAGTGATTAGGGCTCACACAGCCTTTTCCAACCTGACCCTTTGTGACGTTCTTCTCCCATGCAGTCCTTTGCTTTTCTGTAGCTGTACTTTTAGGGTAAGAGTTTCTATCTCATCTCTCACCCCAAATGTTCTCTTGAGCTAAATAGAGCAGGTGTTTATTATCACAGAGAGAGAACCAACGCTCTGCTCTGAAAAACCCCATCCCTGGCACTCCACTGGCACCGTGCAGCTGAGCCCTGCCCAACACGGTTCCTGACCCCGGCCACTCTCTGCTTCCCGCATATCCTGGAGGCTGAGTCTCAGGATCTTGGGTGGATCACGGGGAACCTGAGGATCCTCACAGCTGGTCTAGTTACTTAGCTGCTGCTCTTGCTGTGCTCCGGAGATTTCAGTGTTCCCTCCAAACTGACTGGTGGCAGTCAGAACCATGGAGTCCTTACCCACACTCACCACAGCTCCCACAGCATGACAAGCACTTTGCACACTTTAACCCATTTAATTTTCAGAGAAACTTTCTGGGTAGTTTCTATGATCATGCCCACATAACACACGAGAAAACTGAGGCTTGGCTCACAGACACCATGAGATCCTCACTGTATTAGTTTCTAGGGCTGCTATAAAACGGTGCCACAAATGGTGTGGTTCAAAACAGCAGGAGTTCACTCTCACAGGAGAGCAGAAGCTGGAAACCACGGTGGCAGCTGGGCCATGCCCCCTCCAGAGGCTCCTCACCTCCTCTTAGCTTGCGGTGGTCACGGCCGGCACTCCTGGGCTCCTGGCAGCATCATTTCAGCCTTTGCCTGTGTCGTTGCCTGGCTGTCTTCCCTCTGGGTCTCTGGGTCTCTCTCCTCTTCTAATAAGTCCAATTGTCGTATTGGAATAAGGCCTATCCTACCCCATCTTAATTTAACTAATTACGCTGGTTACTACTTTATTTCCAAATAAGATCACATTCTGGAGTTCTGGAAAGGACACACATTTTGGAAAGGACACTATTTAAGCCAGTAGACTCCCCAATCCCGTTTCACCTTCCTACACACCCAGGAAGACATTTAGGTTGGGGCCGTGTTCTGTTCATCATTGCAGAGTTGGCCATAAACACCCCTGCAACCTTCCACATGTCCTCTTCACTCATCAGATCAGAATTGGGTGGATCAGTGCATGACTCAGAGCGGGACCTGGAAATGGAAAAGCAGGGATCTTCTGTCAGAGCATGGAGGGCTCGCTGCCAAGGACCAGTTGGATTGAATAAACCTTCACTGAGCTAAGCCACTGTGGCCCGTGGGCTGCTTGTTATGGCCTTGCTAGCACAGACACCTACCTGGTAAACTGCAAACAGGATTCAGACACAAGTGTACAGGCCCCAGACTGTAGGCTCTTGACTGCAAGGCTGTTTGGTTTCCTGACAATTGTTCTTGCTAACTTAGCTACTGCAATTTTGTATACATCAGGGGTTCAGCAGGTGATGCACATGGTGGCAATAGGACCCTCTATGGCATTGCCCATTGGTGATCCCTGTGTGAATGTGCATTGTTAGGCTGGGGCCAGGAGGCTCAGTGCAGAGGTGCTAGAGTGTTTAGGTGTGTTCATCCCCAGCTCCAAGCAGGGGGCAGAGGGACCTAACAAAGAGCTTTCCCACCAGCCTGTCCTTAGAAGGTCAGTGGCCCTTTTTTCCTCATGCTTCCCTCTTTACACTCTAGTTGATGTCCTGCCTCTCTGACGCCCGCACCTTCCCTCGCCCTTCTGGGAGGCTCGAGTAGGTTCTTGTTCCATTTGTCCTTTAGTTCTTGAGCACACTGTGTGCCAGGCATCAGGGAGACACAGTGACAGCTGTGACAGCATCTCTATTCCAGGCTGGAGGCTGAGATCAAGTCCCAAGGCCCATGGCCGTTCAGATAAAGCACCGGGACTAAAGCTGGGTGTGGAACTGGTACCCTGGCCTGGTCTGGGAGCCGAGAGGTTTTCCCAGGCATGTGGGGACACGCTTAGCAGACAATCTGAGGGCACTGGGTGCATGGGGAGGGGGACATTCTAGAGCTGGCACAGGGAAAGGAGACCCCGTGCCTGTTGTGAATGCACTTTGGATGGTGGAACAGCCAGGCCTTACGATAAAAGTTTGGTTGCAATCCTTTATTTCTGCTTAACTAAAATGCTTCCAGAACAGTCTCCCAGGCTCCTGAATTAGCATCAGGCATTAGCACAGATACAGGAATATGAGTGTGAGGTTGCAGAACCTCTGTCTCGAATGTTCTCTCTCGTTCATGACTTTTCCTCAAGTCTTGCTATCTAGGGCCGTGTCTTACAGACTCTTCACATTCCTCACATTGTGCAATCAGGATCTCTCTGACATATGTCACATTATGAAATACTCGATGTGCAATACAGTGTACACCACACCTGGAAGGTATAGGAATCAGCCACTCAGCCAGAGGAGTGATTAAACGATTCATCCCGTGTGTAAGAGCCATTGCCTTTTTCCTTACCACTTCCTATCTTATTTACTTTTTTAAAGTTTGAAAATGAAGGCTATTTATTAATGGTAGAAGATTTTTGCTATGAATAAAATTATTAGGATTAATTTTGTAAGAAAAATATAACATGGTTCATTAGTTAAAAAAAAAAAAAACAGATTTATTGCCATAACAACAAACTGCCTCCATTTAAAGTCTAAGTTTTGACATATGTATGCACCTGTAAAGTCACCAGTGCCGTCAAGATCATGAACATGTCTGTCTCCCCCATGGTGATCCTACTCTCTACCCCCTGCATTCCCCACTGGTGTCACTGTAGATGAGCTTAAAATCTCCACAATTCACTACAGAGGGAATTATACGGCATGCACTCTTTTTATGCCTGGCTTCTTCCATTTAGTGTGATGAGTTTGAGATTTGTCCCTCTTGCCATGTGACAGTGGTTCTTTTTCATTGCTGAGTAATATTCTCTTGTATGGATGTATCACCGTTTATCTGTCCACCCCCCTGCTGATGGGCATTTGGTCTGTATCCAGTTTGGAGCCATGATAATGTTTGTCATGAGTACAGGCTCTTTTTTTGTCTTGGTAATTTTATTTTTAGCATCCTCACTTTCACCTCTCTCATGTTCAGATATATATATCTTGCTCCATTCCCACAGCTAGCTTCTGCACAGACCAGGCAAGCTCAAGTGAAGGGTGTTGACACACCCAGTTTGAGATAGCCGGTGTGTGGTTCCTGGTCTGAGGAGTGAAGTCCTAACTTGTGAGGTTGGGGCGCATATACAAAATGAAATAGCTAAATTAGCAAGAGCCACTGCCAGGAGACCATTGTTGATGACAACCAGCATGAAGGAGGAGGGAAAAAGTCATCTTCTTCCTTCATCTTGTCTTAACAAGTTTTCCTTCTTGCCACGGTGTTAGCAAATGATGCGCAGGAGTGATCTGGAGGCTAAGTACATTTTTTAAGGGTGGTTAATATCCATTCCCAAAGGAAATGACACAAAACCAACATGAGTATAAGCCAGGACAGGCAGTATTAATGGGTGTTTATTTTTCATTAGGAGGCCAGAACAATTCCCTAATTGCTAGCAGATTCTGGGAACTGCCTTATTTGTAAACAGTGGTTCACCAAAAAAGTCATTAACAGAATAAACAGCCAATTTAGAGCAAGCAATTGCAATTATGAAGTGTATCTAACAGTTTAGAGAATATTGGTGATATTTCCTAAAGCCTCAGTGTCTCTCCCACATTTGAACAGCTGAGCTTGGCTCTCCAGACCCGTGCCCCTTCCCTCCCCCAGCCCTGCCAAGCAGGATTATCCAGTTGGTTTTATCACTTCCTTTTAAAATGTTAATTTTCTGATTATAAAGCTAACTCATTCTCATTATGGAAAATTTGCCAAATACAGAAAAGAATAACCAAGAAAACAAGCATCTCCCATAATTCTATCTCTTAGAGATAACTATTAACATTTTGGTTTAATTCCTTCCTCCTATGCAAACCGTTTACAGATGAGCTCGAACTACCCGTCCTTGTGTATCCTGATGTTTTTCTCCTCAACATAATTAGATAAACATTTCATCCATTTATTAAAGCTTTTTCTTTATAAACGACATGTTAATGGTTAGAAAAATCACAAGATGGACTGCCCATAATTTATTTAATCCTTGCCCTCATTATGGGTATTTAGGTTGTTTTTAGTACAAATAGTGTTGGGATCAGCATTTTATTTTTTTTATTTTTTTAAATTTATTTTTTATTAGATCATAGTTGTGTACATTAATTCTATCATAGGATACAGTGTGTTGCTTCCATATGCAGTTTGGAAAACTCTCATCCAACTGGCTAACATAGCCATCATGTCTTTCTCATAATTGTTGTGTTAAGACATTTATATTCAACCTTTAGACAAATTCACATGTACCCTAATAGGATAAATTATAGACGTGATCCCCACAATATCATTCTCTTCACCCAT
>NW_003852470.1:8992116-8995759 GCF_000181295.1 Otolemur garnettii | reverse complement strand
TAATAGTGTTGAGTACATTGGATACTTTTTCTTCCATTCTTGAGATACTTTGCGAAGGAGGACATTTTCCAGCTCCATCCATGTAAACATGAAGGAGGCAAGGTCTCCATCTTTCTCTGTGGCTGTATAGTATTCCATGGTGTACATATACCACAATTTATTGATCCATTCATGGATTGATGGGCACTTGGACTTCTTCCATGACCTAGCGATTGTGAATTGGGCTGCAATGAACATTCTGGTACAGATATCTGTATTATAGCATGATTTATGGTCTTCTTGGTATATACCTAATAGAGGAATTACAGGATCAAATGGTAGATCTATATTTAGATCTCTGAGTGTTCTCCATATGGTTTTCCAAAAGGGACGTATTAGTTTGCATTCCCACCAGCAGTGCAGTAGTGTTCCCTTTTCTCCGCAACCCCGCCAGCATCTGTGATTTTGGGATTTTGTGATATGGGCTAATCTAACTGGTGTTAGATGATATCTCAGAGTGGTTTTGATTTGCATTTCTCTGATGATTAAGGATGGTGAGCATTTTCATATGTCTGTAGGCCATGCGTCTGTCTTCTTCAGAGAAGTTTCTCTTTAAGTCTCTTGCCCACCCTGCGATGGGATCACTTGTTCTCTTCTTGCTACTACGCTTGAGTTCTCTGTGGATTCTGGTTATAAGACCTTTGTTGGAAGCATAACCAGCAAATATCTTTTCCCATTCTGAGGGTTGTCTACAGCCAAGAACACAGTAAGAAAAGTAAGTAGGGATCAGCATTTTAAACTATCTTTAAAATTATTTCCTTGAAGTGAAATTTCTAGACCAAAAGGTGTGAATGTGTTTAAGGTTCTTGGTACAAATTCAGTTTTGTGTGGAACAGTCTCCCATTAGGGGTGATCAAGAGATTAAAGCAAAAGGCAATTGCCACGGTTAATTAGACGAGGTCTAAACAGACTCCAGTTAGCACCTTTGGTTGTCAGTGGGAGCTGAAGAGTTGCAAATCAAAAAAACCAGAATTTCTTAGCCTGGAAAAAGACTGAAGGCTCCTCCTACAAGCAGCACTTTCTAATGCAGCATCATTCAAACTTGGAGAGAAACCCTCCCTCAAAGATGGAGACAACAGCAGGACGGAGAAATGAGTGTCCAGGGTTGCCCAGGATTGAGGGGAGTGCTGGAAGCCCCCCACCGAGATGACAGGCCAGAGGCCAACATCACTGTGGTTGTTCATTAAGCCCCACCTCACCCCCATGACTGGGGTGACCACCCATGTGAGTCCTCAGTAACCTAATGTCTATCATCCTTAACAGTCCTCCAGGACTGCAACTCCCCCTGAGAATCAGAAGCATCGTTGTTATTGTTTAATTCCCCTCTGCTTTAGTATATGAGGCAAGGCCTACATAGGTCCTTAATAGAGATTTGACAGTTCCCAAGGCAGAATGGATGTTGTCTCCTCTGTCCTCAGTGTCTAGTGCCATTCCTGCTGCCTAGTAGGCATTTAGTAAGAGTGGTCTCACTGCAGGCAGGTCAGTAGTTGCTGTGTAATAACCAGCCAGTTAGATTCATTCAGACAAGGACTCACGGGGTAAAACCCTGTTAGGTTTGGCTGTGCCCCACCTTCTCCTCATTCTTTCTCTGCTTCCCGTGACAGGTTCATCTGTTGAACCTCCCCAACAGATGAATAGTGTGATGATCTCAGGATCTCAGTGTGAGCCTGTAGCCCAAGCCTTCCTGGATGTTGGTGTCTGTTTTTTAACTGCTTAACTGTGAGGATGCAAAGTTGCTAAAGTGTCTGTCCTCCTCATCAGAGATGACGAGCCTGCCCAGGACTCAGAGAAACAACCTCATCTTTATCCTGTTCTTCCCACAGAAGCTGAACTGGTCATTCATTCAATTTTTCCAACTTGTAACGCATGTTACTAAGCTCGGTCCCCCAGCACTTGTTTCAGATTCCTGCGACAACTTCTGCCGTGTGACACTCCTGACTGCCCACACTGGCAGGTGGGCCTGGGCCGGGTTGCTGGCACACTGACATTTCAGTAGCCACCGCTGCCATCGCTATCTCATCATCTGGAGCCATGCTAGTCTTGCACTCTCCATGGCAACAGGACAATGTGCAGCCTCTGCATTTCCACGATCCTTTGTTGCCTTCCTAGAAGTGGATATTCTCCATGCCACTGTTTTCTCAGCTTAGCAATTACACTTTAGAATTCTTTTTGTCTGAGTTTTGCTTCTCTAGCACTTGGAAAACAAATTCATGAAAAATGGCATGAATTCCAAATTATAGGGAATAGAAATCAGCTTGAGCACTGACAGATCTTACCATTTGGAGTCTAAGTGAGTTTTTGGAGACTGCATACAGAAGGAAGCTTAATTAAAACCATGTTTTTGTTTTTGTTTTTTTTTAATGTAAAGAAATCAATGCCTGTCCAAAGTGTGATTAGGCTTCTAATCTATCTACATCAGTTAGGATAGGTTGGATATAGTTCAGGAATAAGTTGCCCCCAAATTTCAGTGGCTTTGACATGAAACAGATTCATCTCTCTCTCAGGCTCTTATTCCACAGTGGGTCATCAGAGGGCTCTGTTCCGTACAGTCACTCAGGGACCCAAGGTAACTAAGATGTCACCATCAAGAATGTAGTGTTTGCCTGGAACTCGTCATTTGAACCCTCAACTTCAGAGGTGGCTGGGAAATGAGTGGGAGACATTGCACCAGGCCCAGAAGAATTGGACCAGGGGACAGAGTAGGAAGAGATGCAAAGGCCAGAACTGATGTGTCGGACACCCAGCCAGGTACTCTCTGTTCTCTCATTCAGTACATGCTATAAGGTGCAGGGTAGCATCCACGTTTTATAGTTAAGAGGTTAAGGAACTCATTGCTGTAATTGCCACCACTAACCATTTTGGATGACAAAAACCAAATGAGGGGCCTTCAGTATCTTCTGGACACCACTGTTTCTGCCAAGGATGTTACCAGCAGTTAATTCTTTGGTCTATTTATTTATTTTAAACATAGTTGAGAATCAGCTTTACCATCTTCACATCTTCAGTGTAGCCTATATCTGTCTCTATATGTAGCTCCAGTTAGAGGTTGAGCTCCATGAGGGCTAGTTTTGCTTTGTTTTTCTTTGTATCCCCAGTGCCTAATAGACTGTGAGACACAAGTCAGGTGCGTAATCAGTGACTATTAAATAAGGAGTAGCTGTGTCAATGGATCTTTACACAGCCAGAAATGGAGCCATAGGAATTATACCATGTTTCCCTGAAAATAAGACACTGTCTTATATTTATTTTTTCTCAAGAAGACACAGTAGGGCTTATTTTCAGGGGATGTCTTATTTTTATTAAGTATAATACAACAATCTACATTTATTCAAATACAGTTAAGTCATCTTCTTCTGGGACCTGACAGGGGGAGCCGACCTTGTTGGTGGGGCTGGCGCCAGTGATGTGTGAACGCCTTTCCCCTAGTTGTTTGCATGTGCGCAATAGGATGCCTGTGACCACAGTTACCACATGTGAATGGCTCAGAGAAAGGAGCTGTGGCAGATAAAAGGTATTCCAGTCTTCCTTCTGCTCTGCACTGAAATGCATGGCATGGCTCATCACTAGGTCTTATTATCAGGGTAGGGCTTATATTTAACAAATG
>NW_003852470.1:8965444-8991936 GCF_000181295.1 Otolemur garnettii | reverse complement strand
GCCACAACGCCCGGCTATTTTTTGGTTGCAGCTGTCATTGTTGTTTGGCGGGTCCGGGCTGGGGATTCGAACCCGCCACCTTAGGTGTACATGGCTGGCACCTTAGCTGGTTGAGCTATAGGCGCCGAGTCTGGGTAGGTCTTATTTTCAGGGAAACACGGTAATTGCAGAAGTCTGCAGTGCTGAACATGGGTGGAATCTTTTTGTCTAGTAGTTTAATGTCTCACTGACCATGAAGATACTGTGAATGGCTCCCCAGGCAGTGATACTCTTCTCTGCTGGGGCTTTCTTATAAGGTGTAGTCCCAGAGTGGGATGCATGTTTTTATAGTAAAAAGATTAGTGGAAACTGGAATCTCAACTTCCACATTGTGCCCCCTCACTTGGCCCTTCTTTGCCTTTTTCACTTCAGTTTCAGCTCCAAAGCAATGTTCCAATTATTCAAATCTTTGGAAATTTACCCAATCCTCTGTCTTCTTTAGGATTTTAATGCCCATTTCTTGAAGCAGTACAGTACAGAGTGGTATAACAGGAAGAACTTAGACTTCAGGTACAGGAGTTTGGGGTTTAAATCCTGACTTCTGCAGAGCGATTTCTGTATGGCCACAGGTAGGTTACTTGCTCATAGCCTCAGTGTTATCATCTGGGAAATGGGAACATACTACATATCTCATGATGGCTACATGAGACAAAATCTATATAAGGCCCAATCAGTGAACAATAAGATGGCCTCATCTCTCAACATGAACCCATGAGCTTAGCCCCTCGGGATGGTGGCAGTGGTGGTGTCTCTTCTTCAACTGCTTAGCTAATGAGGAAGCAAAGAGGTCAGTTGCCTCCTCCTTGTGAGACAACTGGATGCCATGCCCTGGATTCAGGGCATAGTAGGGGCTCAGTTCATAGGTACTGATGACGATGATGATAATGGTTAAACTTGCTTCATCCTCTCCTCCATCTTCTTTGTATTTTCAATCTGCAGCCCCTTCCCCTTTGAAATAAAAGTGGAGCCACTACTCAATGTTCTTGAATAAAGGAGGTGGCTTTGCTCTGAGTTCTCTCCAAAAGTCATGAAATGCCAGCTTCTTCCCCACAGGGGTGGGGTAGAGCTCTACTATCTAAATCCTGGACAGTAAGCTCCCTTCTCTCTTGGATGAGTGAGTGGGGAGACAGAAAGTAAGTTTGCTCAGGAACGCGCCATCTGAATTTCACACAACTGGTGTAAAACTGGCTGATGGCTGTACATGATTTTGAAAAGGTTTGTAAATTTAATTGTCTGCAGATGATGCATTCAGAATGACTCGGTAATCAGTGGATTTGCTATGGTGGCAGCTCCGTTTAACATCTAAGCATAGCTAATGGTCTCTACTATGTACAAAATGTACCCCAAGACATTTGAGGCTCAGTGGGAGCACCTCTGTTTATGGGCTGCTCTCAGAGCTCATCGGTTTTTCCTTCAGAAGTCAAAGAATCAATAACCATGTGCTCTGACAAGCCATAAAACCTTTGTTCACGGATAAAGAGCTGCAAGACCCTAAGCTAGGCCCAGAAGAACTTGACCATGGGAAGAAGTAAGAGAAGGGATGGGAGGACCAGAACTGTTGTGCCAGACACTGGCTGCGTGCTTTTCCTGTTCTCTTATTTAATACATCCTATGCGGTACAGGGTAGAATGACCCTTTAATAGTTGAGGAAGCTGAGGCTTTAGGAGAGAGGTTAAGGAACTCATTGCCGTAATTGGTGTTCTTAGTGGCAACTATTTTAGATGACATAGGTCTCTAAACAATGGCTTATAAACCAAATCTGGCCTCCTGCAATCATTTTTAAATGATCACATGAGTACCCAACTTTGCCTATTGGCCTTCATAGCCTAAAATATTTGCTATCTGGCCTTTTAAGGAAAAGTTTGCTGAACACTATGGTACACTGCCCCTTTCCTTCCTTCAGCTACAGCTTTCACCCCACCCTCTACCCCCCCCCCATTGTCTGGCAGCTCTGAGTTGACTCTTTTCTGAAAAGTGCACTCTGCCTGTCTAGGCCAAGGGGCGATGCCCCTTCTTGGGAGTGTCCCCATCCTGAGAAGGATCAGTGGGCGGGTGCAAAAGCCCAATGCCTTAGCTCAACTTGGGATGCTCTGTGGGGCCGTCTTGTCTCAGAGTCTTGTGGGGCTGGCTGAGCCTCCCAGGACTCAAATTCCCCTCTTCCCTCCAACCCCAGGCTGCGGCCACTCTTGTATAGATGCTAGTGCTGCACATACTCCCCTGAAAACCCTGCAAACAGGTCTTCCCTCCCAGGAGACCATCCTGGGACAGTGACAGTGGCTCTTCCTTGCTTCCAAGTGATGACCAATATGGGGCATGGCAGGGCTAGGGAGAAGCTTCCTGGCTGGGGAAATGGGGAGGAAAGGGTTGTATGTTCCAGCATCCCCACACAGGTAGAGGCAGAGCGGAAGTCTCCTTGGCAAGACCTTTGTGGTCCTGTGGTCTCTGGCCAACCCTTTGCCTTTCTGGCCCCATTCTGGTTCCCTCCATTCTGCCCCCACCAACAGCCTTGACTCCAACCCTGTGGTATCTCTCACTGTCTCTGAAGGCCCCTAGTTCATTATGTCTCCAGATTTTGCACATTGTGCCCCCCTCGAGGAATACCTTCTCCATTCTTTACCTACCTAACTGACCTTTCAAGGTCATAATTGACCAAATAATAATAGATAATCTGGAGCTGTCACTATGTGCCAGGCACTGTCCATGTGATGACATAGTCAGTCCTCTGATAATCCTGGGCCACAGAGTCTTATTATTATCTCTATTTTATAGATGAGGAACTTGAGGCACAGAGAGGGTGAGTAACTTGCCAAGGTCACACAACTCTCTTATATTGTGAAGCCAGGATTTGAATCAGGTAGTCTGGCTCTGAAGCTTAACTGAGCTATGGACTTGGAACTGTCTGTGAAGCATCTTTTCTCTAGAACAGTCACTCTTCTCCAGGGAGCCTGCCCCCGACCATGGCTAAGGAGTCTAAAAGTGGGTGCTTGACCCAAGCTGCCTGATGAGAACCTCCCCTGGGTACTCAGCGAGCTTCAGGCTGTGTCTCTTTAGTGCAAAGTATTCAGAGGTCATATTTCTAGCTATTTGTGAAAAACAGATCTATAAGGAGAAAGAGGGGGCTGGTTTTCATACAGAGAGCGGCAGAGAGAAGAAGGGACAGCAGGTCTGGAAGCGTTTGGTTTTCTGCTTCCAGCCTGTCCTCGAGGCTGGATGCTTTGTGCTTTTTCTTGTCCAATACTTCCTGAGAGTGTGGGAGACAATATCGCTTACTCTTTGCCTCAGCAAGGCCTATTTGGCCCAGATGAAATGTCCCCTGCCCGGGGGCCTCCCTGCCACCACTTAGCTATAGCCCAGGGCCTGAGTTTCCTCAGGGACAGTGAATAACAAATTAAAGTGACAAAAGTCACCTGGCCTGGTCTCTGGGACCCTGAGTAGCTATTTATACTCCCCCTCCAGTTGGTTGTGGGCATCCAGAACCAGACAACCACAGACTTAGGAAAAGTCAATACCAAAACCCAGCACATTTCAAATGGAGGGGAGGAAGCTGTGAGCAAGCGGAGTCATGGACAAAGAGAGAGAAATATCCAGGAGTGGCAGGAGCAGAGAGCCTCTGAGCTGCCGTAAGGGCAGGGCCCTCAAATAAGGAAAGATGAGTGCTGTTTCTGAGCCACCACGGTCACCAGGTGACCATGCTTAGGGGTGTCCTGAACGAACTTCTCTTCCCAAGGCATGCATGTTCCCAGGAAGCCAGGGAGGCCTTTGCTATTCTTTTCATCCTCATGGCCAGGTATATCATATCCACATTGCTTAAGGTCACCTGACAGTGTCACCTGAGTTGTGTTCTCTACTCAGGGCAAGTGCTGGAAAGCCTCACATTGTTCATATTCAGTGAGATCCCACCAATCACCCTCCTCTTCCCTCCCCTCTCCCTCATCTCCCATCCTCTTGCTAGACTATATTTGTGTTTTATCATTTGTGTGGGCATGGAGTTGTTTATATATTGGTCTCCTATTAGTATGGAGTGCATTGGATTTTTTCCCCATTCTTGAGATACTTTGCTAAGAAGAATGTGTTTCAACTCCATCCAGGTAAACATAAAAGATGTAAAGTATCCATCTTTCCTTATGGCTGAATGGTATTCCGTGGTATACATATGCCACAGTTTGTTAATCCATTCATGGGTTGATGGGCATTTGAGTTGCTTCCACATCTTGGCAATTGTAAATTGAGCTGCAATAAACATTCTGGTGCGAATTCTTTGTGGTAAAACAATTTTTGTTCTTCTGGGTAGATACCTAGTAATGGATTTGGAGAATCAAATGGAAGGTTGACTTTTAGTTCTCTAAGATTTCTCCATACTTCTTTCCATAAAGGTTTTATTAGTTTGCAATATCACCAGCAGTGTAGAAGTGTCCCCCTCTCTCCACATCCACACCATCATCGGCAGATTTGGGACTTTGTGATGTGGGCTAATCTCACTGGAGTTAGGTAATACCTCAGAGTGGGTTTGAGTTGCATTTCTCTGTTGATTAGAGATAAACTTTTTTTTTTTTTTTTTTTCCCCTGAGACAGAGTCTCAAGCTGTCATCCTGGGTAGAGTGTTGTGGCATCATAGCTCACAGCAACCTCCAACTCTTGGGCTCAAGCAATCCTCTTGCCTCAGTTTTTCTATTTTTAGTAGAGATGGGGTCTCACTTTGGCTCAGGCTGGTCTTGAGCTTGTGAGGTTAGCAATCCACCCGCCTCAGCCTCCCAGAGTGTTAGGAGCACAGGCGTGAGCCACCACAGCTGGTCTAGAGACGAGCATCTTTCTTTTTCTTTCTTTCTTTCTTTCTTTCTTTCTTTCTTTCTTTCTTTCTTTTTTTTTTTTTTTTTTTTTTTGCAGTTTTTGGCTGGGGCTGGGTTTGAACCTCCCATCTCCAGCATATGGGGTGGGCACCCTAATCCTTTGAGCCACAGGTGCCACCCACAGGTGCCTTTCTCCTGTGTTTGTTGGCCATTCATCTGTCATCTTCAGAGACGTTTATATTCAAATCTTTTGCCCAGTTATTAATGGGGTTGTTTGCTCTTTTCTTGTTGATTAATTTGAGTTCTCAGTAGATTCTAGTTATCAGCCCTTTGTTCTTCTTAATTAACTGTAGTTAGTGTTTAAATTTTTTTTGAAGTGAAGTTTGCATACTATAAAGTTAACCATTTTTAATGTGAACAATAGTGGCATTTTCGTACATTCTCGGTGTTCTGCAACCACCACTTCTCTGTAGAGCGGAAACATTTTCATCCTGCCTAAATTAAACCCCATAGGTTTAAACCCCGCTCCCCATTTCCTCGTCCCCCACCACAATCTGCTTTTCATCTCTGTAGATTTACTTATTCTGAATATTTTGTATAAGTGGATCATATCATATATTACCTTTTCTGTCTGGCTTCCCTTAGTGTACTGTTTTCAGAGTTCCCACTGTGGCACGTATCAGTCCCTCATTACTCTTTTTTTTTTTTTTTGAGATAGGGCCTCAAGCTGTCATCCTGGGTAGGGTGCAATGGCATCACAGCTCACAGAAACCTCCAATTCCTGGGCCTCAGCCTCCCAAGTAGGTGGGACCACACAGCCTCCCAAGTAGCTGTGCCCACCACAATGCCTGACCGTTTTTTTTGGTTGTAGTTGTCATTGTTGTTTGGCAGGCCTGGGGTGGAATTGAACCGGCCAGCTCTGGTGTATGTGGCTGGCATCTTAGCTGCTTGAGCTATAGGCGCCGAGCCCCCACATTACTTTTGATGGCTGACTAATATTCTGTATGTAAACTTAATACATTTTCTTTATCCATTGATCATTTGGTGGCTATTTGGGTTATTTTCACCTTTCACCTGTTGAGAAGAGTATTGACATGAACATCTTCTGATATTTTTCTAAAGTCACAAAAATCACAGACAGAGCAGGCCCAGGGCTAGGCACTCTGGACATGTGGGCATGTCCTGGTGGTCTCCTGCATAGGGCTAGTGTCGAAGGGGCAGTCTGCTTCCATCCTGACAAGTGTAAATGGTAATACTCAGGGACAGAGTCTCTGTCGGCCTCCCTCAACCCCACCTCTTAAAAGCCCACCCTGAGGTTGCTTAAGAAATTACTAGGTAATTGAAGCAATAACTTTCAAGACCAAAATATATATTTTCCTCCTCCATAGAACGCAGTGCCCATAACTCTTGCGATGCTTTTAGCTGTTCTTGGGAATAAGCTGACCACCCTCCTCCTTCCCTCCTGCTAAACAGAGCAAGGAAAGGAAAAAAGGTGCAATTCGGTGAGAATCAGAAACGGAAAAGAGAGAAAGCCTCTTTAAAAAACTTCTCAAAATATTTAACCCCCTAAAAGTGCAAATAAAACTAGTCACCCCCGACCCCAAGAGTCGGGGCTTTGCCGTCTCCCTGCACCCCAGGTTGGAGCTGCATCCCGTGCACACCGGAATGACAGCTCCTTCCATCAGGATCATGTACTCGTTCTTATTTCAATTCCAGCGGCATGTCCGAACACGGTTTCTCTCAGAGATGTCAGCGCTCTTAAATTCTTTCCCCCCTTTAACAGATCCAAATGATTTCCACCCTTGACTAAAGTAAAAAGAACATAAATATTTTAGCATTTCATAAAACTGGAAACACGAGAGGCTGCTTCCCCAGTCATCTGAAAAACAGCAAAGCATTTACTACACATGCTCATCAATTAACTTTCCGGGGGAATTTTTCAGGAGGAGCAGAATGGCCCAACTCCAGGCCACCAATGCTTTCGCCTGCTCAGATTTCTGGTTTGGTCATGGAGAATTCACCTATAAAGGGAAAGAGGGACTTCTCTTGCCTTGGACACAATAAATTGAGTGTGTTTGTGCAGGGGGCAGAGTGGTGGCCGTGGACGCTGGCTTGCACGTATGCCCGCCAGCTTCGTGCCCAGGAGCAGAGCTTTCCCACATCACTGGCATCAGGGTTAAAAAGAAAGAGCTGGGTTTCCATCTGCCTGCACAGCACACATGCTCTCAAACAAGAACTCTCCAAGCCCAAGGAGGTTGTCTGAGCAGATATTTTATACAATATAATTTCATGTAGTGTTAAAAAAAAGAAAAGACTCCTTGCCAGGGCTCCCTTTACTAAAGGCCATTGGAAGAATTTGGAAAGCTTAATGATGCCCCGAAAGGTTGCAGAGAAGAAAAAGGATGAGCATCAGCAAGTGAGAGAGAGAATGAGGTCTCTGCCGGAGAGACGTCAGAAGGTGCGGGTCGGTCTCCTGCAGAAACCCCCACCAGCGAGGACACATTATCAGGGTGGAAACCCAGGTAAGGACTGGCTCACCAGTTTCAAAGCACAGCCTACGCCTTTGGGCTGTGAATTAATAGACACTGCTAATTTTTACTTGGGTGTCATGCAAATGAGGGGAGCTATGTGGCTGCCCGCTGTCGCCAGGATGAGAGTAAGGCAGGGGATGGGAACAGCTACTTGTTAGGAGTGTGGATTTGCACTTAGAGCTGGCTGGTTGGGCTGCCAGGGCTCATGTGGCCAGGGCCGCTGTGGCTCAGGAGGGACCTCACCTTGGGCAGGTATGTGGACCACCCCAGCCAACCAAGATGCCAACATGGAGGAGGAGTGAGAGACAGGGGTGCTCACTTGCCCGACCTTGCACAATGAGTGTGTGGAGAGCAGAGGATGTGAGAGGAGGCCAAGTGTCTCTATCACATCTCGTTACCCAAGGGGGACTGAGGCTTTGCATCTGGTACAGGATCCAGGACCTAGAATGCAGCCTGAAGTTCCCTTTTATGCAGAGAGATGCCTCCTCACTGGCCAGAGATGACGAATGTGGCAACAGGGCCATAAATATCCTGAGTCGGGAGAAGATGGACAGGGAGAAGTCATTATCAGTGACAAAGAGTCTCCGTAGTTGAGCATTGCTCGCCTAAAAATGATTGCTAAGGTTAAAGCCAGCGTTGAGTGAGAGGGAAGAGGGGACGGCTGTGCTCCAGGCTGTTTCATCTGAGATGGGAGAGGCACAAGAGGGCCTGGCGGGGAGAGTTGGCTGTTCCTCTGTTGGGGGTTCAGCTCCAGGCCCTGCAGGGGAACGTTTGCACGCTGCAAATCGAGCAAGTCGCTGAGATTTCACAACTGGTTGCACTTCCGCATTTCTGAACAGAAATTGACAGGAAAATCTTAACATTTTCTTGGGAAATACTAACTCAATTAACTGCCTTTATCACAGCGTAGCAATTCTTTTTATTATATACTTCCATCGGCAAACCATAGCAAACAATCTCACTATAGCAAACGGCATCACGGGTGTTCCGGCTCCTCTTTCTTATTCTGACATAAAAAATGAAAGAAAGAGAGGGAAACCTCCCATTCATCACTAGATCAAAAATTTCTCTGTCATTTCCGGGGGGGAGGGGAAGAAAAAGAAGAAATTAAGACAATTTAGGATGATGCTTCTAGTACCTAAACATGAAAGTTTGGGCCGACATGTTTTTGAAAATTGAAAATAAAATTAGGGAGGAAATGCTTTATTTGATTCTCTGTTTATGGGAAATTCATTTTATTTGACTTTTTTATTTGTAATATCAACTACGGAGCAGAGCACAGTTTCCAAGGTGTTCCCTTATGGTCTCATTCTTCTAAATTATTAATGCCATGCTGTTGATATATTGTCAGCCTTGTACATACATTCTATGAAAATGAGTTTTACAGTAGGTTGGGATTTATAGCAAAGCTTGACATATGCAGCTAATTCACCTACACAGTCCTGTCAGTTTTAGGTTCATAAATAATTGATACTCAGGGCTTGAAGTTCAGCTACTGTTAGTACTTCAGCTGTTAAATTTCAGCAGCATAATGGATGAATATTTGTTTATAATTTCTGTACATGGTCCCAATGTCAGCTCCCTCGCTTCATTTGCATAGGTAGATTGAGATGTTGGAAGCGTAATGAGCGCATGAAGATGACGAATTGTTTGCCGGGATGCCGGTGCGGTTCTGTAAATGTTTGATTAGTTCTGAATGGATTACTGTTAGATTATCTGGTTCAGAGGTTAACGTGAGCAGCTCTTTGCTCCCAGAGCTTTTGTGATCCCTTGCTGACAGATTTTAAAATTCATACCGTGAGATCAGAGCTGCAAAGACGAGGGGGTGTTCTCGGCAACAGATGTTTAGTAATTAAGCATACGGTTTCCCTGTTTTAGAGAGCTGGAGGAATTTCAAATTGGCGTGATTTGTACGGTTGGAGGAAACTCCAGTTCTAAAGAAAATCTTTACCACCCGCCCCCCCCCCCCCACCTGGGTATGGGTTACTCAATTTCCCAGTGACAGTAACTAGCAGAATGAACTATATAGAGAAATCTGGAGAGGAGGTGGGGGATTCAAGGCCAAGTGAGGGCAGCTTCCCGGGACTTGCCCAGTTTTGGATCTATGATCTTGATCATTGCCAAAGAAGTGTCTGGCAAAGAGGCCAGCAGGTGAAAATGCCCAGGCATTTTGTTTATATCCGTAGAAGTTTGTTTGTATCTTAGAGGCCTCTGGGTGAGAGGAGGGCTTTAGGAATTCCAACTAAGCAACATCTATACAGAGCCTTTCTGCCAACACAGCTGGTAGCTGGTTAATATGAGAAAGCAGAATTCTGAAGAGAAATGTTTACACACACACCCTGGAGAAAGAGAGAGAGAAAGAACCCCAACCTGAAGAAAGGAAGAGCTGAGTGAGAACAATGAGCCCTGTCCTGCTACTGATGAGCTTCCAGGAGGATGGGGCTGGAACCTCCCTCCAGGTCTGACGTAGCCTGGCATGACTGGACCCTTTTGCCAACTTGAACATACATCCTATTTCGAGGCTGTGCAAACCACCTACTTGGCTTCTACCCTTGGCGCACATGGCTTCCCCTCTCCAGCCTTGCCTCCCCTTCGAACCTAGAACCAAACCTCTAATGCCCTCTTTTCTCCCCCACATCCTAGCACTGAATAGGAAAATGGAGGCAACAGGGCCTTAATGAAAAGATTTAGTGCTTGCAGCTAAACAGAACTGAGTTCCAGCGCTCTCTTGAACTATATTTTTCCAGTCCTACATCCAGTTCCTTAGCTTGTCTGGCAATCATGTTAGTGATTATATGGGTAATGAAACACGTGCTCTTTTTGTCTGAGCCTCTGATTAATCTGCCTTCTCTTTAGCCTTGATTTATGGCACTCAACTCTGGAGGTGAATGCTGGCCCATCAGTTCCGTAGCTTATTACAGACGCAGGGGCTGCTAAATGCCTCGGAGGCTTGAATTGTTTCTTGACAGCCAGGCTTCTTGCTACATTCCCTCCAATCTGTTTTGGTTCCTGGTGTGACCTTTCATACAGTAAAATACATTAGTTGAATAGCACAGTCTCATTAAAAGAGTGAATTAACCGAAGAGTCTTTTTAACTAAATGACAGCCAAAGGACTGAGTGCTAATAGCCACGAGCAGTTGGAAACTTAACTCATGAATCAGCCCTGTTAATACTGCTTCATGCCTGAAGCGCCGAGGGTACCGCGCTCTCTGCCGGTTCTTGTAAGAAGAAAAGCTCATTACTTTCCTCCTGATGGGAGAGAAAGAGTGAGCGAGCAATAATAAAGCTTGAATTTTTCAATACTGTTAAAAATGGGGCTGACAGATTGCCGACAATAGGAGCAACGGGCCCAGACGCTGCGTCCGGAGCCACTGAATTAGCAATACCATATATCATACAATCTAATTAAATCAACCTGGAGAATGAAATTAGTTTTCTGTGAGTGAAATGGCCTCTGAAAGAGCTCTATTAAATGAACTGGAGAGCATTAATTAAATAATTCACAGTGAGGGATTTTGCATTTATACAAAAATTGTGCACTTAATTGTCCATGCTGTATTACAGATCTGGCCTTATGTTAACAATGTGTCGAAAGCACACTTATTGAAGCATATCTGGAACAGTTTAACACAAACGCAGCTTGGAAAGTTTTATGGGTTGGGCAAAGGAACCTAAGAAAAAGCATCCAGGGACACCTAGATCTCTGAAGTTTGCCCACCAAGCTTTTCTTCACCTGGAAAAGTTTGTTCTCGACGATTTTTGAGGCCTTCCATCGTGTGTCATAGGACTTGTCAGAGACAGTCCTAGGGTGGAGGTTGGCAATCTCCTGGGATAGCAGAGGGCTCCTCCTGGGTTGACCTCTGGAGGTCTTGGTTAATTTAAAAGCTTGGCAACGATCTGGCAAGTGTTAGTACCTGCAGATATTCATCTGGGAAAATCAATTTTCTTTTTCTTTTTTTTTTTCCTCCCAAATGTATTAGCCAGTTATATGGACTCACTCATGTAAACCCAAGCATATTGGGTGCACTGAAGGAAAAAGTGAATGTAGATACAATCCGTTAGAGAAATCAGACACCATCCTTCTTACAGTCATGGATCTCAGGGTTGAAAGAGACCATAAAAGTCATTTAATTTAAACCTTCCTTCTCCGGAGCAATGCCTGAATTTCCTCTATAATATTCCCTCACAAATACTTACAGAACTGAGGGGCTAACTCTTGCTCTAGAGAGCCCACTCTATCATTGGAAAGCACTAATGTGGGGGCAGTCTGGGCAGGAGCCTAAGTCTTGAAGCAGATTCTTAAAGTAGTAGGTTTGAATACCAGCCCCTCCACTTGCTAGCTTATGATCTTGGCCAAATGACTGAACCTCTTTATGCCACAATTTTTTCATCTACTGAAATGAGGATAGTAATAATACTCAGCTTATTGCATTGTTAGGTGGATTAGTTCAGTTTATGTAAGTATAGCTCTTAGAACAGTGTTTGGCACATGTATGTTAGATAGTATTATTTTGCTATTACAAAACCTCACCATTCACGCTCCTACTTTGGTAGGTTTAGACCAATAATAACTTAAGTTTTAAAATTTAATTTAGAAAACATTCCTTGTCTTTACCATGTCTTCTCTTTACTTAGAGAACCTGGTAATTGAAAGGTCTAACTTTTGTTGGTTTGTTTTAAATTTGAGGCTTTTCAAATTTTTAAGCATTTTCCTACTTTGGAGCCGGTTTACTCCATCCATACACACATTGCCAGAGTGTGTAGGTAGTGAGATACTTTGGTGACCAGGACAGACCAGAGTTTCTGTCTCCATGGAGCTCTCCTTCTCATTTTCCCTTTGACTCTACTAAACTTGCTATGCCTTTTAAAAAAATCCTTAAAATGGTGAAAATTAAAATATAAAAAAGGAAAAGAAATTCTTAGAATGTCCGAGTAGAAAAATAGTTATTAAAACATTAGAAATAGTAAGATTACCTTACAGATAATGTATCTATTTCAGAATACACTTCCGTTAATACCTGTGTTTCATACTTGGTACTTTTCATTCCCAACCCAGCTATACTGCTAGTGTGCTAACAGATCATTCTAATTCCCCAGTACTGAGGGTCTCAGGTAGTTTCAAATAAAGCAAGTCACCCTGAGACATGGCCAGCAGCATCCTAAAAAATGTGCATTATCCCAACCCCTTTGCTGACTGCTCCCTAAAGTTACAAATCAGTTTTTTTATTTCTAAAGAATTTATTTTATGAATCTTATTTTTGTTATATGCCATTATCAACTTGCTTTAGAGATAGTTAAACCTAAGTATAGCCTTGAATTTCATTAAAATTAAAAAAAAAACATTGAAATTTTCAATTGGACAGACCCTCAGTGGATGGTTCATTCATCAGAGGTCGCAATAACATTTTGAGCTCTTGCCATGTTAACAGGGCCTATAAGTCTAAGTAAAATAAAATAGAATATTCAGCCCATCCAGTTTTCCTCCTGAATGGAAAAGTTTAACAGCACCTGCGTGGCAGAAGGAAAAAAACAGAACGGAAGGAAAACCATGAAACCAAAGGAAATATAGAGGAAAGGAGCCTGGTCAGGGTAAAATTGAGAGTGAAGAGAAGAACAGGATAAGCTCTGGGACATTTACAGAGCCTGCAAGTTTGAGAGCCAGAAGAAAGTGCATATTGAGAAGCATTGCTATGGGTAATAATGTAGATTCCTTTTAATGTCATCTGAGCCAATGAAATAAAGATTAGAATTACTTTTGATTATTGGATTGTGTTCCTTTATTTTTTTGAATTTTGGAATATTATGGGGGGACATATGTTTTGGTGACATGAATTGCTTTGGGATAGTTTGAGTCAAAGTTACAAGTGTGGGCATCACCCGGATAGTGTGCATTGTACACATAGGATTGTGTTCCTTTAAATGTGGCATTCTAAGACTGAGCCACTTGGATTCCTAAAATTTATTTTGGTTTCAAACCCATATGCATTTTATATATACCATAGGTGGGAAGCCAGACATATCTACTTATTCACATTTCTACTAAATAATTACTGAGCATTACTACTTGCCACAGCATGCTTGGGGCTGCAGGAGGCACAGAGATATTCAGACAGCCGTACTGTCCCCAGGAGTTTTAGGTCATGCACAGTAGGTGTTGAATAAATATTTGTTGATTGATGAATGAATAAATGAATGCATGCTGAATAGAGGAACTAAAGCATATTTACGGTTAACTCCATAAGGGAACAACAAGAAGAAGTAACACCTAAGGAGCTCTTGCAATCACCTGGGCACTTTACATGTATTTATTTTTTAAAATGTGTCAGGAGTCCTAAGTGAGGCAGAAACACTGTGGGAGTTCAGAGGAGAGAGGCACATTTTCTATTTGGGAAGTTGGAGGTAATAGTTGGGAAAACTGAGATGTTTATTAATTACCAAAATAATTAATAAACCAAAATATTAATTAATAATTATGTTAGTTCCATGGCAATCAATGGCAGTGGTCTCTGGCTTCAGAGCTCAGGGACATGAGTCTGACAATTGAGGGAGATGAGAGTCTCACACAAGGCCTTTTCTAACAGGTGCCTCCAGGATGGACTTGGGATTAGCATCTTAAAGGCCCAGAGTGAAGAAGGGAGTCATTGTCCTACGTGTGCTAAGGGAAAGGAGGCAGGTCTGGAGTGGTCAGAGAAGGGTTCAGACAGGCGGAAAGGGAGGCAGATGATGTCTCCTCATGGAGAGGAGGCAGGTTGTCCTGGCTGGACGGCAAGGAGGCTGGACTGATGCGGCAGAGACCACACAGACTCAGGGTGGGAAGGGTTGAGAGAGACAACTGACTATATACAATAAAATTACATATATTCAAGGTTGGAGGGGAGCTCCATGACAAAGCGTGGGGCCTGGACCTCTAGATAAGGGGCTTCCTTCACTGCTGGGTATCAGGAAGCCTCACCCTTGCACCACCTGGGGGAGGGGCTGGAAGGATGCCCTTTAGGTAACCAGCTGAGAAGCCAACAAGTACTGGGTGCCAGGACCCAGAAGCAGCACCGATTAGGCCTCCCTACCTTTCTGAGAGAGGGCTTGTTCTGATCGATAGCTGCATTTCAGTTATGAGATCAGGCAGGGGCTCGGAAAACTACGGTGCTCAAATCCAATCCTGAGCTCCGGGGCTTCAGCTGGTGGCCAGTGACAGAAGGGTGGAAAGAAATATGTATTTCCCTCTCTTTCAGCATTGATTGTTTCTGTGAAGCATGGGCTTTGAGTCCCCTGTTTTCCCTGGAGGAGGAAGGAAAGGACACTCAGGGCTGGGGACTCAGGCTTTACACCTCTGTGTGACAGTCCTGTCCTCTGGGTCAGTTCAGACTAGCTGGCGGGTTTGGGGCCTGACCATGGCCAGGCTGCTCTGGAGCCAGGATGAGGATGAATGGGGTGGGGCCCTGAAGAGGAAGCTGTCGTGGCCTTGGCTGGAAGGACCCCCACCCCTGGGCCAGGCATTCTACGGAACTGGTTTCCTTTGTCCCGAGAGCAAGGAGGGCAGAGCCAAAGTGCAATGGTGTCCACCATCTTGGACAGGAATTGAGATTTCTATTGTGGGGTGAAGGCATGGGGGGGTACCATAGGGGATAGGCAGGGCATGCAGGAGCATGCAGGTGCAAGCCCTGCCCCTCAGCACTTTGGGGGGTACCTGGACTCCTAAGGATGCACAAGCTGATACCTCTCCCTGTCCTAATGTCACACTCACATACAGAATGGACATACCACAAACCAATCAGACAGGGAGGCCGACTGGGCCCTGTGTCCAGATCATGGTAAGAGAACATGTTATTGCAGAGAGAAAGGGGGCCCCAAACTGTGGATGAGCCCCTCCAATCTTCACAGCCCTGGCCTGGGCACCCTCTAGCCAGGCTGTCAGTCACTCTTGGACACTGGCCCAAGTTGTAGCCCCTGAGAATAGCAGCTTCCCCTTTACTCAAACCCTCCCCCTGCCCGGCCTGTACTTGCATTTGCTTTCTGCAGGTTGAGCTCTCATTACCCGACGTACATCCCCACACGAGGCCGTTGGGAGGGTAGGACTGTCAAGCTATTCAATCATTTGCACCATTGCCTTTAATATTAGCCGCATTTAGTTTATTCATAAAAGCCCGTCTCACATGAGAGCATTCTTTCCATAATCGTGACAATTGTGTTCAGGCTCCCCTCTGAAATGTGTCATCTGTCTCCTTCTTAGGTGATGGTAAAAATCCAAATGTTTTTGCTGGGGCTGGAAAGAGAGGGATTTCTTGGTCCATTCTCAGACTCCTTTCAGGAAGTCTGGTCCTGGTGGGGTATGAGCACCGCCCTGAGAGTCCCTGTCATTCCTCTGGCCCCAGGTGGACGTGTCTGAGCATGACAGCTGCCCCGGCAGAAGGCGTTGGGGTAGGGGACGGTAGAAGTGTCAGGAACCTTGGGACCAAGTGCTGCAAGCTGCCCGCCCATGTCACAGATGTGGGGACTAAAGGCCAGAGAGGTACTGAGGGACTTGCTTGCATGGACTCAGAGGGTCAGGCTGGGCCTGGGTTGAATCTCAGTCTTTCATTCAAGTGATTTTCTTCCTGCATGTCTGGGCCTCATGCTCAGACTCAGGGCTGAGATGCTGCCAAGCAATGAGTGGCTTGGAAGCAGTGGCCAGTGCTCTATGCCCATTGCTGTGGTTGTCACAGTAGCCCTGCAGAAGAACTCACGTGCTCCTGGGTTCCAGACCAACAAAAGGAGGCTCGGGGCAGTGAAATTATTGTCTGAGTTCACTCAGCCAGGAGGAGGGACCAGCATTTGGATTCAGGCTTACCTGGAGCTATGGACTCACTGGATTCAGGCTTACCTGGAGCTATGGACTTCTAGGAGACATCCCTAGAATCCATATCTTGAAGCCTAACTCCCAATGTCATGGTCCATGATGGGGGGGCTTTGGGAGGGAAAGAGATTATGAGGATGGAGCCCTTGTGAACAGGATTAGTGCCATCAAGAGAACAGACCTGAGGGTCTTTCCTCTCTCTTCACTGTGTGAGGCATAGTAAGAAGGTAGCCACCTGCACACTAGGCTGTAGGCCCTCATAGGACACCTTGATCCGGAATTCCAGCCTCCAGACCTGTGAGAAGTGTTTATTGTTTATGTTGCCCGGTCTGTGGCAAATTGAGCACAGCAGCCTGAGCCAACTGACACACATGGCTCCCGGAGATTTGTTCCGGGCTGGCTTGCTCTCCCATGCTCCCACCTGCTGTGTCCCAGAGCCTCTGCTACGGGCCACCTGGTTGGTCCCTTGATAGCCCATTGCTCTCAGAGCAACATCTGGAAAACTGCAACCACAGGAGACTTGGAAGGGTGTGGATATGGGGGCCTTCGGTCCAGCAGACTCCCCACTTTGCCTGGGGGGCCCTTGTATTGGTATAGGATACCCTGAATGGTGGTGTCCTCCAGAGGGGAGCAAGACCTCTGGCTCTCAGAGGGTCCCTCGACTTACCCTCTCCTCCTTGTCCTGGGCACCTCTTTCCCCAGCCCTGGGGCACCAGGGGAGGCCTCTCCTCTTTCCATCTTTCCTTATCTAAATCTGTAGGGCTCAGTCCAGCCAGAGGAACTGAGAAAAACCTCCTCTGTCAGGAAGCCTTAAATAATGTCCTGTTGCAAAATTCTACTTTGAGGTCAGAATTGGGATACAGTCTCTCCTTTTGTAACAAATTCTCGTCTTCCTTCAAGCACATTGTTCACGAGCAAACTAGAGAGAAGGCCAGGTACTCAGTAGAAGTGAAAACAGAAACTCACATTGATGTTAATATTTAGCTAAACTTTTATCCTGTTATTTATTTACCTACCTACTCTTTTATTAAGTTAAGCAATTCATTTATGTTCACTATTAATTACAAAAGTATTGGTAAGCATAGAGAAGAAAATAAAAATTGTTGCTATTCTGCCAATGGAACATTACCGTGAACACCCTGGTGCATCGCATTCCAGACTTTTCTGAAGTGCCCTGTGTACAAGCACATTTTCAACGAAATGCGACCCCGTTCTACATACTGGTTCACTTACAGCTCGCTTTTTACACTGAACAATTTGGAACTGTGGGAACTCCTTGCCCCCCTAGTATACTCTGCCACCATTCTTTTTATTTTTTTCCTTTTTTTTCTTCTTGACACAGTTTCTTCCTGTGTCCCAGGCTGGAGTGCAGTGGTGTGATCATGGGCACTGCAGCTTTGTACTTCTGAACTAAAGTCTTCCTTCTGCCTCAGCACTCAGGCACACCCTACCACACCTGGGTATTTCTTCCCTTTTTTTTTTTTTTATAGAGACAGGCTCTTTCTATGTTGCCCAGGATGGTCTCAAACTCGTAGGCTCAAGCCATTCTCCTGCCTCAGCCTCCCAAACTTCTTGGATTACAGATAGGAGCCACCATGACTAGCCTTCTCCATAATTCTTAATGACAGCTGACTATTCCATTAAAATATGTGTGTGTGTACACACACACACACACACACATACTCTTGTTTGCTTAACCAATCCTCCGTTGTTGGATTGTCATGTATCTGAATACCGTTAAGCTACAACATAAGTGGCTATTTGGAGGAACCCCGGCTCTCTCTCCTTCTCATCGGCATGGTGACCACCTCTGCTATCACGGACAGAACAACAGGGTGAACATCTGACTATTTGAAGTAGTGTCTGATCTAAGTGGACAGAGAGACACTGCCTGTAAAATACGGACTTGCCTTTTCCCTTCACTTAGAAGGGAAATCTCACGAAAGCATCCCCGACAGCCCACTCCTCTCTCTTTTTCTGATTTCTTGGGTTGCCCCATCAGTTCCTGGGACTGGAGAGTTGTCTCTTTCCCCTCATTCTCTTGCTTAGTGAAACTCTGGAAGTTCTGGGTGTGTGTTTTTATCTTATCCCACAGTGGCCTCTGGTGTTTACAATTCCTTCTTGTAGCTAAGATTTTACAATTAAAATGTTTTTTTCTTAACTTTTTATTTTGAAGATCTTAAAATAGACAGGAACACTGACCCAATGACACAATGAAGACGTGGGTTCTCCTTGTTTACAACAAACTTTGTTTCCATTGTCTGTTGCTATATAGACACCATCTCAAATGTAATGGCATGAGTAATGCAGTTTATCATTTCTCACAATTCTGGGGTTGACCGTGTGATTATTCCGCTTTAGTGGCCTTGGCTAGGGCACTGAGATGACTGAAACATCCAGAACAGTCTCACATGGGGGGGGGGGGGCTAGTGGGGCTCTAAGGAGAAACAGATTGAGAAACAAAGAGGAAATCACAAAGACAATTTATGACTTTCCTTGGAGGTCACACAGCATCTCTTGCTGCATCTTGTTCACAAGGCCTTTCCAGATCCAAGGGGAGGGGGACTCCATTCTTGACCGAGGGTGGGATATTTAGGGGAAGGGAAAAAGTGGTAAAGCCTCATTGCAGAGATCACACAGGAGGTGAGGTATCATTGCTTTAGAAATGTGGTCCCCCACAGCCATCCCTCCGGCTACAAAAATTCACATCCCTCCTGCATGCAAAAAGCTCACTCCCTTTCTCTCCCAAAGGTCTCTTTCTGTGACAGCATCAGATTCAGACTCTGGCTCCACTTTGTCGTCGAAATCAGGTCCTTGGAGTTGATGAGGCTCCTGGATGCAGTTCCTTCATGCAGGGACCTGGGAACTAAAAGACACAGACCTGACCTTCCATGGGGAGCCACAAGATGACCCCCACAGACAGTCCTGCTCAGAAAGGTGGGGACGCAGTGCTCCGTGACGCAGGGCTCATGTTGCTGCTGGTCCTGAAGAAAAGGGAAGGTCATCTTTGGGTCACAGGCACCCATCTAGTAGATTTGTGCCAGGGTGAATTTAAGGCACAAGGTCACATCGCATGTTCTGTTATTATGCACACGAACAGGGCTTTTATTTATAGCACTAGTGTAGTGACTCTGGATTGCCAAATCCAGTGGGCAATTCTCAATCTCCAACTTGGTGACTTGGGCAGTGCACAGCTAATGAGCCAGTGAGCTGAGCCACCTTTCTAATTTAAAGAATGATGCAGAAGGGACAACAAAACCCTCTTGCCAGGTAGCTAATCAGCCAGAGCAGGTGATGGGCAGTTTCTCAAGGTTTTCAGGCTCTGAGGACCATTTCAGCATCTTCCAGAACATGGTCACTATGGTGAGTTTGTCATTGAATATGTCAGACCCCAGTTGCCTATGTGTTCATAGTACCAATTGTCCTTATGAAATGGACCTCAAATGTTGGAGGTGACCCCAACTTATCCTACGCAACCTTCTTATTCCGTAGACAGAGAGACCAGTGGCTCCGTGAGGGATGGGCACTAGGTCAAGTTTCCATGGTGACTCAGGGGCAGAGCCGGGGGTTCTCTGGCTCTTGTGTGCTCACCTAATGTCTTGGATAAATGCTCATCCTCCATTCCCTGCCTGCCTAGCAGGTGCCTGCTGTGCACTGTGCCAGGCAGGGACTACAGAGGAAAGAGCCTGCTCTGTGCTCTGAAAATGCTCAGAGTTCCAGCCAGTGACACTCCAGGAGAGACGCTACCTTGGTTCCAGCCATATGGTTGCTGGGCCTCTTGGAAGCTTTTGTTTGTAGGAATAAGTGTTCCTTCCAAGGCATCACTTTCAAGGCCTTGCAGGCTCCTGATTCTTTTTATTTTTTTTTCTGAGACAGAGTCTTAAGCTGTCACCCTGGGTAGAGTGCTGTGGCATCATAGCTCACACCAACCTCCAACTCTTGGGCTCAAGCAATCCTCTTGCCTCAGTTTTTCTATTTTTAGTAGAGATGGTATCTCACTCTTGCTCAGGCTGGTCTCAACCTCGTGAGCTCAAGAAATCCACCCAGCTTGGCCTCCCAGATTGCTAGGATTACAGGCGTGAGCCACCGCAGCTGGCCAGGCTCCTGATTCTTGATTGAGGGGGTGGGTCCAGGTATGGCTGGCTGGCATGGTCCCTTGAGGTTAGTCACACACAGCAGGAATGGGGGGGGGGTGTCTTGAAAAAGCTGAAAATAAAAATCAATACATGTAAAATTAGGCTGTTGAGTGAACTCTGGAGCACAATAATTGCAATCTGAGTTCAGGCTGCTGTGACCATCCTGAGAAACCCAGAAAACAGGCACCTTCCCCCGTACGGTGGGCGTCTGTGTTCCCAGCTCCCACTGCAATGATAGTTTCTGGCTTATAAAATGACACTCCTGGAAATCCCTTAGCATTTAATTTTCTGATTACCTCCTCTTCTTTACTTAACATGCACCCATTTATGTTCTGCTATTTCAGAGAAAGGTGCATGTAATAATTGTGTTTCAGAAATGGGAACAAGAAGCTAGCAGATGCAAGTTTAGTGAATATTGAGTTTTAAACTTGTCTGGCTGTGATTTGTGGCCATGTCACGGCAAATATTTTTCAATGTCACTGCCTTAGCCAGTGCTGTCACTAAGGCAGTCAGCTGGGGAATAGAGGGCCGAACACTATGATCTCAATATTAATGGGAGCTGTTGAAAGTGGCAAAGGTGATAAAGTATTGTTTAGTTATTGGTGCCATACTTTGGCTGCGGGACATTATTATAAAACGCAGTCTGTTTTTGTCAGATTTCAATCACGGCTTCAATAACACATTTAGAAACTTAGAGTATAGGAGACCACATAACAATGATTTTTTTTTTCCTTTAAACCAAAGGACTTTAGATTGCGATCTGGAGAAATAGGGTTTGAAATTTGGATTTTACTCACTTTATTAATTAGTTTTTTTCTAAATTCTTTGGTGATATGACATTCTTGCCTGGCTTCCGGAGAGGCGGATGGGTTAGACGTGGCTTAAAGGACTTGAGAAATCAATATAATCTCTTTCTTCAAACTCTCAATAGGAAAAGATTCCTGAAGGGTGAGTGAGTACAGAGCAGACTGGTTCAGCAGCGGGGGAGAGAAGCACCTTTCCCCACCAGTCCAGGAAGAGAGAGTTATGCAAAGTGTATAATACTTTAAAAAATAATATCCTGTTTTGCAAAATTGCATTTCGTTCAGGAAATCACAGGATTCCCCAGCTTGGCTGCAACCTGAGGAGAAGGTAAGCGAACCGCTTTGGTGGAGGAGACGGCCCCTGTCATTAATAGTGCATGGGCTTAAACTTATAATTAAAATAAACTTTAAAATTCAATTTTTATAGATGGAGGAGATAACTTGATTTGAAACCCTTCAATGCACACATTTTATGTAGCACTCACCCAAATCCAATGGTATCGTAGGAAAACGGGGGCATAAAAGTGGATGATGAGAGTTTATATAGCTTTTAAATATCAAGCTGTCAGGCTTTGTGCTGGTAGAAATATTGTAATTGGACAAGAGTAAAGAAAGAGTTTGTATTAGCATTGAGGGTTTTTGAGTGAATTCAGACTGAGCAGAATATAATAGAAACCCCTTTAAACAGAAAGACGACAGAAAAACTCAAGGTCCAAGCAGAGTCTGACCTTCCTTTCAGGGAAGATCTTCTTGATAAAACAGACACAACCCCAATAAAACACTAACAATAGAAAAAAGTAAATAGAAATCATATTAAGCAGTGGCATTATTGCCTGAATTGAAACAAAAATTAGGTAGAATAGCCTTGGCGGGTTTTAATATGGTCTCCAATCACATCACAATATGAAGCATATCATGGTGTTTCTAAATAATGTTTATCATCTTGAAATCTCTCTGCCTGGTAGACAACTTGCATTATTTGAGGTTCGTGGTTTTTTTTTTTTTTTTTTTTTTTTAAAGAACTCATAAATATTTAACGTCCAGGATCCAGAATGGGGCTGGGGGAGGGGCCATATCTCTAGGAACTGCGATCTTCTCTCTGTGACAGGCCCCAGCATTGTCTGGAGCTGGGGCTTGGCCCTGGGGCAAAGCTTTCCGATGAGAAAGAGGCTGTGTCCCAACCCAGGGCCCGAAGCCTGGAGCCAGCAAGCCACCTGGTGCCCGGATGATGGGGCAGCCTGGCCTAGGTGCCCCACACCGGTTTGCTATCCCTGGGCAGGACTAGAGTCAACTTTTTTTTTTTTTCCCCTCATGTGTCTTTTGGAGCACAGGGACAAAAAACAAAAAATAAGCAAAATGGGGTCACGTTGGCCATAATCTCGTGTGATTCTGCATTTTAGGAGCTGGTAGGAAAATTTGGCCGAGGAACAAGTCTCATGGGCCTTCCACCTGTCCCCCATCTCCTCCACTGGTCAACCACCCCATACTTATTTATTGAGGGCCTGTGATGGGCAGAAAATCCTCAGATGTTGTTTGCTGTTGCCCATGAGAGTCCTTAGGGAGTGTGTTCAATCTTTTCTTGTTTCAGAAACCTATGTTTTCTTTAGGATTGATGCTGCCGTTTATTCAATCAGAATTTAGAATGAGGTCCTTTTTAGACACTTTCGTTCAGGCCCGTCACTTTTCGAACTACTCCCAGTAGGGAAAAGAGGCAAACTAGAGAAGGCAGCTGTTTCTTCAAAATTCCTGCAATTAGCTTTTAAAAAGTGAATCTTAATGACTCTCCAATTAGGCTCGGCACCATTCATTCAGTCGATCATTCATTTGTTCACTCCACCAATATTTCTTGAGAACCTACAGTATGCTGGGTGCCGTCTTCCAGGCTTTGAGGGTACAGCAGTGAGTAACCTGGCAACCTGTGTACCCCTAGAGCTGGCATGTCAGGGGATGTTGTGTGCCACTTGAAATTTAGGCCCCTTAAGAGACAGAGGTATGGGAAGCCAAACTTCTTTTTGGGAACAGTGACTGGTTTGGGGGCAAGAACACTTGACTGGCCCGGAGTTTACACCATCCCCTCAGGCAAGGCCGGCAGCCACTGTGCTCACACAGGTCACCCTCATCAGACCTCAGCACTCCCCTAGGGGAGGTGACTGGAACATCAGCCATTGGTGCCTGGCCTTTCACTCTGAGTCCGTTTGCTAAGTTCCTCTGCATCCCTGTCCAGTGGACATGGCTGCAGTATCCCAGAACGTGGACACTTTATTCACACGGGCCCGCAGAGCCTGGCAGGCTCGCTTCTGCATCCCAGCATGGTGTCCACCCTGCCGTTTGGCCCAGGAGGTCCCAGCACTACCTTCCCGTCTGCACAGTGACAGGGACTGTCTTAGGATACCAAAGAAGGAAATACTGTTTGCCCTGGGCTAGGGCTACCACATATGGCCCCTTGCCCACTATGTCTCTGGGTACCACACCATTTGGGAAGCTAGCTGCAGTTGTCATGACAGCAGCCTGGAGTCTGACCAATGGAGACCTCGCCTGCCCTTCCCTATCTACTTGGCCACAGAGGCCCAGCCACATGCATCAGCTGACCAGCTAGTGAGGAGTTGGTGTCACTCAGAGGCAGCCATCGGTTTGCAGGAATGATTACATAGACCCACAAAGACACCTGTCAGAGTCATGAAGGGACCTACGACAATATCACCTCACCAGCAGGTATCTGCGTTTGATTTTCCTTCCTGAGGCCAGTGGGCAAATCTAGAAGACCTTGAAGCTGTGACAAGAAGAAGGAGGCCTCGAGGAGTGGTGACAGCTGCAGAGGCACCCTGAGAGGAGTGCAACCTGGGGACCCTGCCCAAGGGGTGGCTCATGTGTGCTCAGGGTCCTGCCAGGGCTTAGAGTCCTGGGACCCCTAGGTGATGGGTGCTGCGGATGGGTGATGGGTGCTGCCATCTCTCCTGGATGTGAATGCTGGCCCTGCCACTTCCTTACTAAGTGACCTTGGGCAAACTGCTTAGTCTTTCTGAGCCTCAGTGGCTTCATCTATAAATTGGGCATGATCACAGACTGTGTGAAGGTTCAATCTCACCATGTCTGTAGCAGGCCAATAGCTCTGGGTCCACAGTCACCTGAGGCTGCTCTGTGAGAGCCTGACCAGGGGACATTCCTGCTCTTCCCGGTAGGCTTTGCCACCAAGGCCCAAAGCATAGTGTTTCTGCTTGACTTTGTCTCAGTGAAAAGAGTATCTCCTGCTGTCTGTGTCCTACACACCTCCTGTCACACCCCTCCCTGGGCTGGGTTCTCTCTGGGAGGTGCCCAGGCCCCTGCAGCCATAATTTGAGCTGGAGGAAAGCTGGGGGTTTCCTCCAGGACTCCAAGGACACATTGGGACAACATGGGTCTGTCTTCCAAAGGGCTCCGAGTGCCTAGGATGCCAGAGCAGTTTGCAGGGACCTCAGGAGCATGGCAGGATGGGCAGGGTGGTGGGTCAGAATCAGTGCAACACCCACACCCCAAACGCTGCAGGTCTGGGCAAAGCCCCTGTTCTGGGGAAGCCCCAGGCTGGGAGAGGGCCCCTAGGCCATGCAGAGGCCAGGGCCAGGGAGAGAAAGTTCTGGCAAATTCCTGCTTGATTGGAGGGCAGTCAGTCGCTGCTGTTATTCAGAGTCCTGAGGAGGGACAGATCCCAAGGAAGAGAGGAAGTGGGGGGGGGGGGGCTCAGAGACAGAAAGACAGAGAGAGGCAGAGAAAGATGGAAAGTTAGAGATACACACACAGAGTGTGAGACAGACAAGAAAGTGAGAGAGACACAGAGAAAGAGAGAAGAGATAGGGAGAGGGAGATAGGGACTGCTCCCCGCTGGGCACTGCTGGGCCCTGGGGACTGACAGGGCTATGGCATGCCAGGCATAAGCCAGGTAACCATTTCCCACCTATCATCTGCTTTGAACCCACAATCCCTTGGGGAGAATGCTGGTATTATGCAAACTTTACAGACCATAAAACTGAGGCTCAGGAGCCCCCTGTTCCTCCCTTTCCTTCCTGCCGGCCCACTTTCACAGCCCTTTGAGCACAGACCCCATCCTCTTCCTCCTGACACCCTCATGCCTTGGCTCTCTTCCCCGACCTCCCTTGACCAGATGGCAGAGGTGGGGATTTAGACCAAGGCTGCTCACTGTACTGACTGTCTTTGGCCTAATGCAGGTGAGTCTTACCGCCCTAAATAAATTTATCCTCTCAAGGGCAGAGAATGTCAAAGCCATCAGCCCCACATGGATGCTCCCATGGAGCCATGTGTGAATTCTCATGTGCACCCGATTGGTATTTTTCTGGGGAGACCGTTCATAGCTCACCAGCTTCTCACATAAAAAGGTAAAGGCTTCGGGATGCTACTTCCTCCACAAACAGCCTGGGATCTTCAAGGGACCAGAATTTCCCCTTTTGAATGCTTTAAGGTCACCTAACAGACATATAAGGAGTCCCAAGGGCAGCTGGCTCCTCGGCACTTGCCGTGCTGCCGAGGCCGAGGGTGGGGAAGTGGAGAACCCAAGTTCGAGTTCCCGTCAGGTTGCCATAAGGGAGCCGGAAAGAGGGGGCATGATCTTCAGGGCCAGGGTGGGACCTGGCGTGGGAGAAAAGGCAGGACACAGCCCCTCCCAGGGTGGCTATACAGCCACCTTCACTTCAGCTCAAGCCTAGAGCTGCTGCTGCCTGTGCCCCACTGTCCCGCCTCAGAGGCGACCAGGCTCCCCTGGGAAGCATGTACCCAGGAGACCCAGAAACCGACGTGTCCTTAGGGAGGGCGTCTTCTTAGACTGGTGCTTTCCATCTCTCAGGTCCAGGGATTCCTGGCTCCTGAGGTCACACCCCCCAGGATGCCTCTCAGGGGTGGGAAAGGGCCCAACGGTCAGCTCATGCAGGGTGTGGAATTGGAAGCAAGGGCAGGTGAGCTCCATGGTCCCCTCCTGGCTGCAGCTTGCCTTTGGCATGGACTTGAGTGGTGTCTGAGACTCAGTTCCCTTATTTTAAAGTGGGTCTGAGTAGAGCGCCTACCTAACCCTTACTCACAGTTGCTATGAGAACTTTAAAAATTAAAATGTGCATGTGAATATGTGTATATGCATGTGTGTGTATGTGTGCTTAATACCCAGCTTGTCGTCGTAAAATCCTAAGCAAATGTCCCCAGCTGGCATGTCCTTCATTGAGTCAGTTGCTCAAAATCAGTCCCTGAGAGGCCTGCCTGTCACAGTCGTGCCTTGCGGATGTAGGGCTGATGCAGCAGAGCCTTCTGTGCTGGACACAGGGCTGCGGGGGCCCTGCTGAGTGGTCACCCTACTGCCTAGACACAGGGCTGCGGGGGCCCTGCTGAG
>NW_003852470.1:8964603-8964966 GCF_000181295.1 Otolemur garnettii | reverse complement strand
CCTACTGCCTAGACACAGGGCTGCGGGGGCCCTGCTGAGAGGTCAGCCTACTGCCTAGACACAGGGCTGCGGGAGCCCTGCTGAGAGGTCACCCTACTGCCTAGACATAGGGCTGTGGGGGCCCTGCTGAATGGTCATGCTATGGCCTAGACACAGGGCTGCGGGGGCCCTGCCAAGTGGTCACCCTACTGCCTAGACACAGGGCTGCGGGGGCCCTGCTGAGAGGTCAGCCTACTGCCTAGACACAGGGCTGCGGGGGACCTGCTGCGAGGTCACCCTACTGCCTAGACACAGGGCTGCGGGGGCCCTGCTGAGAGGTCACCCTACTGCCTAGACACAGGGCTGCGGGGGACCTGCTGAGAG